>NW_020229408.1:0-98190 GCF_003227725.1 Camponotus floridanus
TGGCGCATTGTAAATAAAACGTTGCAAGAGAAAAGTCATGCTATTATTCGTTTTTACTGTACATTTACCAAATGAATAAAATGTAATTAAATCGAAAGGAATTAGGCTCGTTATATATCAATAACATGATAAGAAAACTAGCGTCTACGAGCACGAGGATGTAAATGCCTGAAAAATTTTTTTTAATTGTACTGCGAAATTTTAAACGAAAAACACGGCATATGATCTTATTTTACTTGGTGCATTTACCAAGATTAGATTCTCATTTTGGAAATTCTATACACCCTCTTTACCCCCTGAAGAGACGTAGACGAAAAAATGTATATATCTCTAATCATTTAAATGAACAAGACTAATCTGTTTTAGGAACGTATAACAAAGTTAATGGACTATTTGAAATAAATAAACGAATGAATTGATGCACACCAATTATTGTATACAGATATACTTTATATTACGTATTCAAAAAAGTAATTCTTGATAGAAAACAAATTAGTCGTGGGAAAAAGTCAGTGTAATTTAATGCATCGGACGCATATACTCATTAGTCCAACTGAAATCGTAGTTATTCCATTTACGTATCCTTTTAATTGAATGTTAAAGGAGCAGCAAGTTATAACGATTTAAAACAGTCAATGGTGTATTGCATAAATACATTTACTTCTGCATGTTTGGCTTTGGGGTTAATTGAAGATGATGATGAATGGAAACGTGCCAAGTAAGGAAGCTTCTATATGGATGATGCCAAGACAGCTTATGGTCACTTTTTGTTTCGAATACTAATGCATTGCCAACCATTGCATCCAAAAGAATTATGGAAATGAATTTCAAATTGCATCTCCGAAGATTCATACGACGATTTGAACGATCCACTGGAATAAAAAAAGCTTATCTCAATCGATCAATTACTTCGCAAAGAAGGTGGGAACTTCGCAATTTCCAGAAATGGAACAACTAAATAAATATGAAGAAGAAGATTGCGGAATAATTGCAAAAAGAACTTTATGCGGTCAGCAACAGTACAGTCAGTTAAATTATGATCCAAAAAAATGTTGTTGATTATGTTTCAACTCTTTTGGAGAAAATGTCAATCACAGAAAAAATGGCTTATACATGACGGTCCAGGAGGTTCAGGTAAACTTTTGTTTACACAAATTATACTATTTACTCAAATCTCAAGGCAAAGTTGTTAATGCAATGGCTTTCACTGGTATCGCTGCAACATTACTTCAAATGGAAGAACAAGCTCATAAACTTTAGGTTTGCCTGTGCTCTTCTTGATGATTCAACATCGAATATAAAATTTAATCCAAGAAGCTGATTATTTAAAAAAAAATGATGTTTTTATTGGGATGAAGCACCAATGCACCACGATATGCCCTGAAGTAATGATCATCTCTTACAGGATTTAATGCATAATGATATACCATTTGGAGGAAAAATTGTTATTCTTGGTGGAGATTTCAGACAATTATTGCCAGTAAAACAAAGAGCTACACGTTCTGAAATTGTAAATTTATCAATTAAATTCAGTTCATTATGGCAACATTTCGAAATTTTTTCATTAACGGAAATATGCGTATTTTACCACATAACAGGAATTTGCTCATTTTTATTAGATTTGGGTAATGGTACTCTAAACGATCAGTTTAATAATGTTGAAATTCCACTAAGATGTACAGCAAATTTAAATGTAAATATAATAAAAGATACATATGAAGAAATAATCAAACACAATCAGTATAGACTTGCAGCAAAACGTGCTATACTTTCTGCAAGAAATGTTGATGTGGATGAACTAAATAAACAAGTTGTGAATTTACTTGATGAATCAACAGAAAGAGTATACACAAGTATAGATACTACTGAAACTACTGATAATAATAATGATATTAATGAAGCTATTTTAACAGAATATTTAAATACTTTAAATCCAACAAATTTTCCACCTTATGAACTCCGATTAAGAAAATATACGATTATCATGCTGATTAGAAATCTGAATATCAGTGAAGGTTTGTGTAATGGAACAAGATTATTAATTTTAGAATTAGGAAATAATTTATTAAAGTGTGAAATTCTGACTGGTGATAAAAGAGGAGAAATATCTTTTTAAATCGTATAACTTTATATTGTGAAGATGTTTACCCATTTGTATTTAAAAGAAGACAATTTCCAATTAAAATTGCTTTTGCTATGACAATAAATAAATCACAAGGACAAACATTTGATAAAATTGCAATCGATTTAAGAAAAGATGTGTTCAGTCATGGACAACTTTTATGTTGCATTTTCACGAGTTAGATCTTGGGAATCATTACAAATTTATTTAGGACAAGAAAGACAAAGTAGATTGGTAAAAATTATGTATATACAGAAATGTTTCAGTAAGAATGTTGGACGTATAGATTCTACAGTGTAATTATAATTATTTTAAATAAATTTCAAAATAATAAATTTTATATTATATACATATTTATAATAAATACAAACAGATATAATTTTGTATCAATATTTTATAATACAACATTTTTATATATTCATTTATTTAATAGTGCATCCTGTGATGAAAAATGCTTTTTGGAAATGGATTATTCCATATTCCTTTAAGCATAAACCCTGAGGATGCATTATCTATAACAAAATAATTTGTCGAGTAAAATAATAGAAAATAATTTATTTTGTATACATAATGACAAGAAATATTATTAAAACAATAAATGACAATTCAATATTTAACATAAAAATATGTCTGAAAGAAAATAACCAAAGTACTTTAAAATTGAACATAAAATAATTTAAAATTATATTAAAAAATTATTTAATTAAATATTATATAGCATCATATCATAATATTTGTAAAATTAATAGAAATTTAGTAATAATGTAGTGATATAAACTTTATATGTGCATATATATATACATATATATATCGTAACATGCATATATATATATATATATATATATATATATATGCATGTTACGATTAAAATAAGAATGTAAAAAAATTAATTTTTTATTAAAAAAATATTAAATTTTAGCTAAAGAATTTAACATGTAAAATAATAGTAAGGTGTAAATCATAATATTGATAAGAATATTTATTTATGCTCATGACATAAATAATACATAAAAATACTTTAGTTCTCAAATTTACAATTGTAATTTATAAAAATTATATTTAAGATAATAACAAATAATGATAATAGAAGAATAAAATTATCATTTATGATGAAACAGATGTGAATCATAATATTAATAAGAATATTTGCTTGTTCTTGATATACAGGGTGTACCACCTAAAAGTAGTCACCCTCTTTTATCTTTTAAACTAAAAAAGACTTGAAATATCGCGGGCCACAATTTCATTTTCGGCCCTGCGATATAGTCAACTTCTGACTCGTGCATTAGAGGTTGACATATGTCATGTTGTCATTTCATCATGATACTCAGTCAGAAGTTAGCTATATCGCAGGGCCGAAAATGAAATGGTGGACGTCGCCTGCGATATTTCAAGCCGGAAAATCTCGTATAATATGTAAAATATTTACATTAAATCATATATCGTTATATTCGTTTCAAACAGCGCTACAACTTTTATTATATCAAAATATCTACATTATTATAAAAAATTATACATATCTCTCCGTTCTTTAATACAGATAAATTTTGTACTCAACCACTATGCTCACAATAAAGTTCAGTTAAAGCCATTTAATTTCATATATATTTGTTATGGTCTATCTCTTTTAGTTTAAAAGATAAAAGGGGATGGCCACTTCCAGGTGGTACACCCTGTATATAACAATACAATAAAATATAATAATATGTTAAAATAGATAAGTTTCAGTTTTGCAATAATATATAAATTATATGCCGTAAAATAATAAAATAAGAAAACCGCATTGGCGCGCGCGAAGAGCGCGCGAAGATCTAGTCCTCTTTAAAAATTGCTGTGGGATCGTGAATTGGCGTTTGCATTGTTGTCGCTTTATTCCGTTTGTGATTGGCCGTCTCGATTTCGCGATGTGACGATGTAAATCTGGTACGGATTGCGAATCAGGTGGCACTCATTTGACAGTTCAAAAAAGTAGCAAATGAATTTTTTTAGTAATTATGTTGTGCTATAAATTATTTTAAAGAAAAAAGTAATTTGAATAAAAATTATTGAGGGAGAAATAATACTAGAGAATAGAAAATAATATGAAAAGATAAAGGAACAGAGAAAAAATATATGCGGTTTGTATGTATGTTTGTATGCATCTATGTATGTGGGTGTGTAAATTTTATAAATAAATACAACTTGTGCTTATATAAACTTTATTGCGTGTAAAATATAATATTTTAGAGTAAAAACAGATTATAATTGCAAATTCTATAAATTTAACTGCATTTATACAAACATTTTATTGCAAAAAGTATAAATTTTTTAACATAGATAATTATATTGTAATCTTACAGCAGTATTCTATATTATAATATAGATTTTTCTAACATAGATAAAACGCAATAATAATTATATTATAATATAGATTCTTTTAACATAGATAAAACGCAGTATAAATTTAACTGTATTTATACGAACATGATGACATTTATTGCATAATATAAACAGTAAGAACATAAATTTTTCTAACATAGATAAAATAGATAAAACGCAGTAATAATTATATTGTAATCTTACAGCAGTATTCTATATTATAACATAGATTTTTCTAACATAGATAAAACACAGTAATAATTATATTGTAATCTTACAGGAGTATTCTATATTGTAATATTATACGCCATATTATACGTCATATTTACGCCATCAAGCATGCTGAACACATTATTAAGGCATGCGGCACTTCTGTTCAAGAGTGTCAGCATTGTTTTGTATTTTGATAAATATATAGAGTATCTATTTTAATTTATAAAAACAAACAAACCTGTAATAATTTGAGTTTTATATTAAAAAAATTTAATATTTTATTAAAATTATCATATAGAGTATATATTTTAATTTGTTCAAAAAAACCTGCAATTAATTTAAATTTTATGTTTTAACAAAAAGTTTAATATTTTATTTTTAATATATAAAATTAAGATTAGTAAATTAACCTATTTTATTTCATTTACATTAATAAACAACTTTCTTAAAAAAGTTTACATTAATAAACAACTTTCTTAAGAAAATTAACTTACCGAATGTTTTTTAAGGAATTGGATGATATCCGTCTAAAGTTTTTAAAAATGGCATCTTTTCTTCGTTAAATAATTTAACATTGTTTATTGAAGAAATTGAAAGATATGGGGGTTTGTCTTCAGATATTCGCATTCTTCCTGTTATTTTGATTTTTGAACCATAAGTAAATTCATCTTTAAATTCTCCGTCGTTTGTTATTAAAACACATAGTGTGTAATAACCATCTGTGATTGCTCCAATATAAAAATTATTATTTAATGGTTTTTTAAAAACCATTTTAATATAATGTATCATTTCTGCAAATACAGTAAAATATTTTAATAATTAATTTGGATAATTTGTAATTTCTTTAATAGCAAATTATCTATTATGTTATTATTATTATTATTATTATTATTATTATTATTATTATTATTATTATTATTATTATTATTATTATTACCTATTATTATTATTATTATTATTACCTATTATTACACCATTCTTTGCTCTAGCATGACGCATTTGTATTAATGAAATTTCTTCAATTTGGCGTGGAATTTTATAAATTCCCAATGGTATGACAATGGTACAGTTCGAATTAGCAATTCAAACGGAAAAGATGCATTATGTAAAAACTCTTTTTTTACAGGAATTTTAGGTACTACATTTTGGAAAGTATAAACCTGTATTCAGTAAATTTTTTAAATTATTATAATAATCTTGGAAAAATTGATATGTGATAATGTTATTAAAGTTAATACTATATACTCTTGATTATTTACTAAAATGATATTATTGATATTATTGTTAAATTTTCATAAATTTTTGCATAAATATGGCTTTTGTCAAAAACTTTGTACTTCTCACATATTTTTTCTTTATTGTTTATTTATATCTTTTTTATTTTTTTTTCATCCAGATAAAAAACATGTAAAAAAATTTTAGTAATTTTAAAATATAGATATAATATATCATATTAGAATTTTTAAAATTTGAAACCATTTTAAATTTAATTATTGTAATATGTAGTAATCTACTTAAAATTAACACCTAAAATAATATAATTACAGTATTAGCAAGAATTATCTTAGCACATTATTTTTGGTGAATACATTTTAGAAACTAAGTTTGCAGTTGTGAAAATTGTTACAGCATAAAATTATACAATTATTATTAGAGTATTCTTAAATGAAATTTCGAAAAAGAAATTGGAAGATTTTATCTCGGAAATAGAGCATTTTATAGAAAAATGTTTCAGATAAAAATTGGATAATTTCTAGGGATATATAAGTGTCATTGATTTGATCTGCATAGTTGTTTGTAAGTCATATATGGTCATGATTTTATATGGTCATTTTTTTTAAATGGAACACTCTATTTTTGATTGCATATTCTTGCAGCTTATTTCGAGAGAGCTTTTCAAAATACTATGATAAAAATATTTTTTTCATTTAATGATTTTCGATTATAAGGCTTCAAAATTGCATTATTTTTAACATAAAATACAAAATATCTGTAATATACATGGCCTTCAAAAATTATCCAAGGTTAAAACCATCTTATGTTCCCCTCGAAATCATACAACTTTTGTCTGAAACATTTTTCTCTAAAATGCTTTGTTTCTGAGATAAAAGAGGTTACGGATGGTCTCAGACTTTCTGTACATTGTATATTATTGTAAAATTATTTCGAAACAATTTTCTTTAAAATTATCTAAAATATTTATTAACTTATAATTAAAAATTCTTTTTAAGAAAAAATGTGCATTTTGCAAAATCATATTATGGCATTTATTACCAAACTAAGACTTTTCTATCTAAGTGTTATATAATAATATATAAAATTATTTTTTTTATATTTTTATTTATCTATTTACTTTTCATTGAAATCGTAAAAGTAATTTGACTAGAATTAAAAACATACTATCGATATCAATTTAGTATGTGCGATAAAGCGCTAACGAAATATAAATTGCTAAATTTTGGTATCAATTAAATATATACAATACATCTAAAAAGAAGTGCTAAGATTAATTTTAATTATTGTAATTTCAAATTAAAATTATTAAAAGAATTCTGACTCTAACGAAGAAGTTCATACAATCAATAAACTCATTGTTGTTAACATGTATATCTATCTTATTTATCGTTATTATTTGTTATATTTATTTTTATTGTTGAATAAATAATAAAGAATTAATAATAAATTATTAATATTAAGTAGAGATTTATAGTAATTATATATGTATATATATATTTGTGTGTGTGTGTGTGTGTGTGTGTGTGTGTGTGTGTGTGTGTATAAATAAATATCTTACCCGTTCTGTTTTAGTTATTAAGCTCGCATATTTAAAAGCCAAATTATTCCAAGCAGTGACTTGTATAGTGGTTCCGCCGGTACTTAAAATAAAGTTAAAAAGATCCCATTTCTTGTCATTCTTCTCATATGATTTTATTTGAAAGATTGAACTCACATAACCTGTTATTTCACTGTAAAATGAAAAACATATTTTATAATATTTAAAATACAAAGCTTATTTGAGTAAAATTAATGTATCTAAATTAAAAATCGTGTATATTTGTGCGCGTGTACGTGCAAATATGAAATTATTCAACTCTGATTTTGACGCGTAATTTTCTTAAGCAATATCTAAAACGATTTTTTTATAAATAAATTATATCATTATAAATTATAAAATTTGTATCAAATGTATGTATGTGCTTTATAGTTTCAATCGATTTTATATAATATATACTTATTCTTTATAATTATGTGATTATTAATAAAATAAAAAGTTGTTTACTTACAAAGTTGTATCGTTTTCAACAATATCCTCTAAAATTTCCTTGTGTGTAAATAAATTTGAATCGGTAATTTCCTTTAAGATCATGTTCTCGTTTTTTGCAATGTCTTTTTTTTCCTGTGTTGAAGTCATTTTTATTTTCGTATTTTATTTTATTAATTATGCAAATAATTGTTTTTTATCTCAATTACTGCAACAATATGATTAATATGCAATAATTAAACTTTGATGTTAACTTTTGTATATTAATTTAAACTTTTTATGAGCACAACTAATATCTCGTATTATTTGTAGGTTACTACATTTATATGTTTTTGTTTAGAAAACAAAAGATATAAAACAAAAAAGAAATTTTGTTTTTTATGGAAAAAAAAGTTAAAGCAAATATATATTAATGGATTCTGAAGAATGTATCGTAAAAAAAGGATTGGAAATTCAATTTTAATTCTGCAAAATGTGATAATATTTATATTAATTAAAAAGCAAGATTGCAAAGATTATGTACATTTTTTGAATCATTAAATTTTAATTTCGTTTATTTAGATTGAAAAAGTTTGTTTCTAAAAGAGAAACATTAAAATATTTTAATTTATAAGGATGTTTAGTATCTACGTTTAAGATATTTAGATAGGAATTTAACAAAAACAAATTGTTGTTACATATGTTTAAAGATTTATATAAAAAGTTGAATCAATGAAACAATCAAAAGTTATAAGGAATTTAATTTTCAACAAAACATTTCATTGCATTGAAAAATAATTAAAATCGATAGCTAGAATTATTAACACAAAAATTAGGAATTACATTAAAACAAAAGTGCAATTTGCATATAAAAAAGACATACTACATTTCATTAAATAATTTTAACTAAATATTCAATTATATAATATATTAATATAATATATTTATATAATATATCAATTATATTATATATTATAAAAATATATGTTTACCTTGTAAAATAGATTACTCCTATAAAATTGCTGTAAGATTACTTTTCATGTTTGGATTACTCCTATAAATAAAATATTAAAATTAATAATTTAATTTTTTTTAAAATAGAAGTATGTTATATTTTTTTTTTTGTGTACTTTATTTTATATGTACTTTTATCTTGTTTGTGTACTTTATTATATAATATATAATTCAAAACTAATGTGTAACTTGTTGAAAATAAGATTTAAAAGGAAAAGTTAAAAGAAAAGTTATTAAATAAAAAATTGAGAATAAAACTTAAATGCATGTATAGATACATTAATGTTAATTTTAAAATTAAATTATAATTTTAACTAATAGTTAATAAATATTTTACTGTTAAATTTGCGGAAATATTCAAAATGAAATAAAATGAATAAGTAAACAATCAAAGATAAAAAAGAAGAAGAAAGAAAATAGAATAAAAGAATATACCATAATGTCATTTTCGGATTTTCTTTTCCTTTTCGGAAGAAATACTGCCTTCGAAAGTTCTTCATCGGTAATAGTACCTGGTATGATTTTTATATCTGATACATTCTCAACAAGCAAAAAATTTGGCATTCTATCAATTTTCAAAATTCCAGATATTTGAAGCTTTGTTTTTACTCTAAATTTATTTAAAACATTACGATCTTTACATCGCATTTCAAACCCCTAAATTTTCCGATTCCTACTGATGAAATATAAGTAATTTCTCCAAATGTATCTTCAATAAAATCGTGTTTTAAGAAAGCTTCCAAAGTCACTATAATTAGAATAAAAATTAAATAAGAAAAAGGATATACATCTAATTATTTTGATAAAAATTAAAATACTTCTTCAGTTCTATTCTTGACATTTATTTGTATACGTATTCTATTTAATTAATAAATTTGTTTTAATAGAAATGTGTCAAATTAAACTTTACATTTACATAGTACATCTTTTTAAAAAAAATTATACTTACCATACTTCGTTGGAGAATTTAAAATATTTTGAATATCAATTAATGTATAAGATTGCATTTCCTCCGAATTTCGAATTTTTCCTATAACATTTACGATTGTATAATCTTTTAGTGTTAAATCCATTATCACATTTCTCAAACTTATAGAATGACGAGGCTGAGAAAAAGCTCCGGATATATGTATTACCTATAATAATAATAAAAACATTTTTGTAAAATATTGTATGTTGTTTTTTAAATATTTTATTGAAAAAATAGTTTTATATTACTTAAAATAATTAAATCGCCTGTTTAATTCAAGGTTAAAAGTAAGATTTTTTTATTCATAACTTAATAACTAGACATCATGAATATAAAACAAAGTGGAAATTAAAGAAGAAGCTTTTCTTTCGCAATTCTCTAACTTTAATTTCCATTGTGGTTTATATATATGCCTGATTATTAAATAATTATAAAAAATGTCATTCTAAATTAGACTTGGATAAAATAAAAAAAATTGTGTAGATGAATTAGAACTAGAGTACATACTTTTGCATAACATATAACACATATGCATAAGAAAATTGATTGTTCCAAAAGTAACTACATAAAGTATTCAACCAAAATGCAAATGTGTTTTGGCCTTTAAAGTAATTAAATATTTTTTTATTATTAAAATTAACAATTTTAAAAAATTTTT
Organism: Camponotus floridanus; assembly: GCF_003227725.1. Classification (NCBI taxonomy): domain Eukaryota; kingdom Metazoa; phylum Arthropoda; class Insecta; order Hymenoptera; family Formicidae; genus Camponotus; species Camponotus floridanus. The sequence goes on from NW_020229408.1 coordinate 10,577, forward strand.
ATAAATTATTTTACAAAAATAAAATTAAATTCTATAACAATTAATACTTTTACTTTTTATTCAATAACAAATTAAAGTAAAACATTATTATCATAATTTGTATTTTAATTTATAGTAAATATTTATAATAAAACATAATTTTAATTTTATGACAAAAACTTACGAATGATGTTTGGAAGTTATGTATTACTCTATTTATATTATCGCCCCATATAGTAAGTTGAACTTTCCAGTCAATATTATTTGTTAAAAGCACTCGGCAACGTTCAACATTACCGTTTTTAGTTTTTACAGTAATTTTGCCATCGACTCTTTCCACCATAGCGATAAAACATCTGAAAATATATATAAAAATAATTAACACTTTATATTTGTTATAATATTATTTGTATTTATAATATATATATATTATAATTAATATTACATATTTGTATTAAAACATAAGAAATTAATAAAAAATTAAATAAAACTTTTAATGTGTTTTTTATATATCAGCTTAATTATATGACATTGCGCAATAACTTATTTTATTATAAATTCTTCATTCATAATTATTATAATTTTACAAATATAATAATAATATTAACTTTATGAGAACAAATTTATAAATATGAAGTTAAAAATTAAAAAAACAATTTATTGTGATAATACTTACATTGTGCCATCATTAGGTAGCATAACTTCAAAAAGTTCCCTCGGTGAGACATATAACGTAGGAGTATCACACAAATCATAATAAATGTCTGAATCACTGTCCATGTTTGAAATTTTATTTTACAATTTTGTTGTATTAGACAAATAAAACACCAAAATATAGTAAATATTGTAATTTCGTATTTATATTTTGTTTTATAAAAGTACAACCAGATGCACTTCTATTATTTGTAGGTTACTATAGCATTCGCTTTTAGCAAAAAGATTCTGATATAAAACAAAATAAGAAACATTTGCTTTTCTGATCTTCATTTGCATTACTGAAAAAAAAGAAAGTTAAAACAAATAAAAATTAATGGATTTTTAAGGATACATGTACACTCAGTTATAGAAATACTTCAACATATGAATTGAAAATTAAACTTTTGAAATTTTACATTCTTGAGTAATATCCTTAAGGAATAATTTTTTTATTTTATTATAAATTATTTATTTTTATTAATTATAGTTATTTTATTTATTAAATATATTTATTTTTATTAATTATAAAATTATCAATATTATATAATATATATAGTGTATTTTATCGATAATGTAGAAAAAAGAGAAAAATAGTATTAACTTAAATATACATAATATATAAATATATTTAATTTTTAAATATTTATAAAAAATATTCTTGATATACATTTTTCCTTATATTTTCTATTCTTTTTTATAGTTTCTACATATGTATGTATATTATAATAGGAATATCTTTTTATTATTTTTTATTATATTTCTTGTCTGAAATATATTGTTAAAATGATACTTTTTTAATATAATATTAAAATATATTTATAATATTTTTAATATTAAAAACAAATGCACTTTAATGTAACCAATGCATTAAAATTAATAATTACACATATCTTTTAATTTCTTCTTGTTGTACTGGACCAATTTGTAGAACTTAAAATCCTATACTTATGTGATATATTTTATTATATTTATGTGAGAGATATATTTCCTATACTTATGTGAGAAATATATTTTATTAAAATAAAAAGCCTGTTGAGTAAAATTATTGCATCTAACAATAAATTAAAAATTGTGTGTATGTGTGTGTGTATGTGTGTTTGTGCGAAGTAACAATTTATAATTTAGTATGCGATACATATTGTGTTAATAGAACTTAAATTAATAAGTTTTAGTATCTTTTTATTATTTGCACTATATATGTATATAAAACTGCTTATTTTAATTATATTAACTTCGAATTAAAATTATTAGAAATATTCTGATTTTGAAGAAGCTAAAATTGATATGGACATCTAGATATAGACATCAATATTATTATTTACCTTTATTATTTATTGTTATTATTTATTATATTTATTTTTATCTATTATATATATTTTTGTTATGATAAACAATAAAAGATTAATATTAAATTATTTATTAATATTTAATACATTTATAGTAATTGTATATATATATATATATATATATAACACACACACACACACACAACACACACACACACACACACACACACACCACACACACACACACACACACACACATATATATATTTTTTTTTTATTACCTGTTCTGTCTTATTTATTAATGGCCAAATCACTTATTCCAAGCAATTATTTGCATACCGTGGCTTCATCGTTGCAAGAAAAAATTAAAGAAATCCTATTTCTTGTCACTGATCATTCTTTTCGAAATAATTTCATTGAAAATTTAAAATCACGTAACCTGCTATTTTCCTATATGTGAGAAAGATATTTTATTAAAATAAAAAGTCTCTTAAGTAAAATTAATGTATTTAAATTAAAAATTGTGGGTGTGCATGTGTGTATGTGTACGGAATAATTAAAAATAACCTGATTTGCTATTACGTCCGTCCTCATAAGAGGTCGACAATGGCACAGTATATTTTTTTTCATTTTTTATGGCCGTAATTGATCTGAACAACGATCAATATATTCAGGCCAACAACTGATTTAAATTTTGTCTACGGCTAAAGTCCTCGTAAGAAGTTAAACTCAAAAATTCTTGTTCGAAGGACACACACGTAAAACATGTCCGCATCGGTTCAAGGCCGGTAACGGTCTCACGGTACAGTAATGCAACTCTCTGTCGGCATCTTTGAGTGACTGATCTGAAATTGTATATTTCAAATAAATCACCCAGTATAGTGTATGTCCCAATGTCAGATGTCTCGTCCTGTATAGTGTGTGTATAATAGGTTAAGGTGTATAATAGGTTAAAAAGAGATAAAGAGAGAGCAAGCGAAACAGAAGGTCACTGCCGTGATTGGTTCCCTACCAAATCCGCGCATGTGCAATTCATTTTTACCCATGCTGAAATTACCAAAGTTGGGCTACTATACTGTGACAACGGACTGACGAATGTCAACAAATAACGAATAGTGACATCCTAGCTTCCTTTTCGCGACGCTCAGCATCATGATATCTTTCTTTAATATATAATGAGCAACAAAGATAAAATGCTTTGAGCGCGTCCAAAGGAAACGCAAAGAAATTGACCAATCACAGTACGTAGTAATAATTTCGCTTGCCTTACGATGCACTATGATTGGTCGTGTATAGTCAAAGATTATGATTAAAGATTAAAACATTTTTATATACAAATGCCTTAAAAATGTTCTATGTCCACGATACAGAACTTAGTCCGAGTTCTCGGTTCAAGAAATGCGTAACTAATAAAGCTTGATTTATGCAGACCGTAACTGGTAATTTATGCCGTAAACTATAAGAAATTAACCAATTATAGTCGATTATTCTTCTCATCCTTAATTTTGATTAGTCAATTTCTTACAGTTTACGATATTTACCAGTTACGACCTGCATAAATCAGGTTTAAGATTATTGCTTTTCCATAAAAATTGCAAGTTGATTGGTTAAACATTTTTGGGATCAAGAAAGTTCTAATATTCATGAACACTGATCTCTAAAAAAGTTAAATGTTTAATTGATATCGATACTTGAAACTCGAATATCTCGAAGTATTGAAAGTTGAAACCTCTTTTTGCAATGCTAATTGTCTGTGCAGATTCATGTTGTTAAACTGTTAAACTGTCAAACAAATTTAAATAGATTGTAACACGAATTTATTTTAACAATTTATAGAAAATAATAGATATAAAATATAAAAAAAAGAAAGAAAGAAGAAAAAGAAAACGATAGAGAACAAAGCAGAAGAAGAATAAGAAGCGAATAAAAAGAAGTATGCATAAATTGTAAATAAATTTTAATATTATATGTAAATATGTAAATAATTTTTAAATATTCTGCTATTTATAATTGTTATGTTCGTATATATAGCAAAAAAATTAGGAGATCACTTTAAAACTTATAAATTTTATCGACATTTAAAAAATTTTATATTTCAGCTTCGGGAGGTCGTACAATGGTGTTCCAAAGCGCATTTTAAAGGGTGTCTCTCTTTAGTGTCAACTTTAAGGTGTCAACTTTAAGGTGTGTAAGGTCGCGCCTCATCGAATTGTATCACGTCTGAGGTCCAAAGTAAGACCATAAAAAAAATTTCAAAAATTTCATGATTTTATAATCATGCACGGAGAAAGCAGAAATGGGATAAAATATGCCACTACATTGGCTTTAAAGTGGGCATCTTCCCCTTTAAAATGCGACCACGTAATACAATTCGATCAGACGAGCAATGCGATCTCACACGCTTTAAAGTTGATACTTCACTTTTTAAAATGCGCTTTGGAATACCGTCCTACGACCTCCTGAAATTGAGATAGCTTTTCAAAAATCAACAAATTTACAAGTTTTAAAGTGATTCCCTAATTTTTTGCGTAATATATGTACAATATTAATCTATTTAAGAGTATAAAATAATAATTGCAGAAGAATTGACAAGAAAAAGAATTGTGTAGTGAGAGTAAGAGAGACAAACAGAGATAGAGAGAGAGAAAGAGAAGGAGAATTAAAAGGGATAAGAAGAAGAAGAGTCAAAAGAGGTGTGTGTGTGTGTGTGTGTGTGTGTGTGCGCGCGCGCGCGCGCGTGCACGCGCGCGTATATTCTTATTATTATGATTTTTATTATACATATGTATTAATTTCATAAATTTTTATTTAAAGAATAAATGGAGAAGGAAAGTTAAAGAAAAATAAAAAAGAAGAAAAAGGAGAGAAAATTAAGATAAACATAAAGAAGAAAGAAGGAAAAAAAAGAAAAAAATAAAAAAGGTAAAAAGAGAAGAGAAGAGAAAGAAGAAAAAGATAAAGAAAGAATCAATATAGAGACAAAAAAATAAAAAAGGAAAAAAAGAAAGAAGTGTTGCATAGAAGGTATATATGTAATATACATATTTTCACATTTTTAATAAAAAAAACTTTATATTCTTAATAATAATAAAAAAATAAACTAATTATATACCTATGTTACATATGTGTGTGTGTGTGTACTATTTACTAAAAAAATATAATAAAATATTTGATTTCAGATTTACCAGTTACTCAAGAAGATTATTTGATAATTTGACATAGTTGTTGAACATTAGATAAAATTATTTGACATTTATATTTGACATTACAATTAAAAAGTTACATTTTAATATTTGTCATTAATATAATTAAAAATTTGACATTTTAAATCAACTTTGTTATTTTAAGATTTGTCGCTTTTAATAAATTAACATTCAATTTATATAAATTCACTTATATATTATTATCAATATAAAACTATATGTTTTATATAAGATTAGATTGTATTTGAACGTTATATATTTATTATCGTTTTATAATTATTTATCATTAAACTTAAATCTTATATGATAGTCATATTCACAGTTATAATTTAAGAAAGTGTGTTAAAGTAATTAGTTTTTGTAATATACCATACATTCAATTTTGTAAAAGTTATTATTGTTATTTCTATTTATAAAATTTAACATTATATAGTATTTTGTTGTTTAATTTATTAACTACAAATTAATAACATTTATGTTATAAACAAAAACTTTGTTTTTAATATTTATATTTGGTACATTTTAATATTTCAATTTTATTTAGTCTCTTTTTCTCCATCTTGTGTACATTTTACACTGAATAAAAGTAAAATTTAATTTTTAACAGAAAAATTAAGTTAATCAATTATGGGTAAACGAAAAGTTATTCGTACTCCAGAAGAAGAGGAAGAATTTCAGCGATTGAAAAGAGAACGAAAGGCTTTAAATCAACAAAAATACTATGAAAGAAAGAAAAAAAATATTGCAAATAATACTATTGTGTGTGGGCTATCTAATAATAATTTGTCCAGAACTAATAATGGACAAATATTGCAAACACATAATATTACAAATTTATGGAAAAGAAATATGCAAAACGAAAATGTAGTGAATAGTATAGTTGGACCATCTAATGAAAATTTATCCAGAATTAATAATAAACAATTATTGCAAACACAAAATAAAATAGATTTACACAAAAGATATAAGCAAAAAGAAAATATAGCAAATAACATAGCTGGGTCATCCAATGATAATTTGTTCAAAACTGATAATAGACAATTATTGCAAACACATAATATTACAGATTTATGCAAAAGAAATATGCAAAAAGGAAATGTAGCGAATAGTATAGCTGGACCATCTAATGAAAATTTATGCAGAAATAATGATGAGCAATTATTACAAACACACAATAATACAGATTTAAACAAAAAAAGTAAGCAAAATTATAGAGCTAAATATAAAGGATTTCAAAACATAGACTGCCATAATTTAAATCAACATTATATAGGAAAAATGAATGTAGAATGCCAATATTGTAAAGCAAAGCATTTTCAGGCTGAAAAAGTTCACAATAAAGGTAATTCATTCAACGATTGTTGTAGTCATGGCAAAGTTATGTTAGAGCCTCTACCACCACTTCCTGATAAATTACAACAATTATTTTCTGGAAATCATCAAAAATCCAAAGAGTTTTTAACAAATCTACGAGGTTACAATAGTGCATTTTCTTTTGCATCTTTTAATGCTAACTTGGTTAATTTCGAAGCACAAAGACGAGGACCTTATTGTTTCAAAATTCAAGGTCAAATTTATTACCAAATTAACACTGCATTATATCCTGCTACAAAAGAACAATCAAGTTATGGACAGCTTTTTATACTTGACGCTAACGAAGCTACAGAATACCGTTTAAATGCAAATACAAATCTCGATGAAGAGTTATTGCATACGTTAGATAATATTATTCGCAGCAATAATATATTTGCTCAGTCATATGAAATGATGCACGAAGAAGTTCGTAATCAAGAAAATTTAGGTTTAAATGTACCTAATTTAACAATGGCATTCTTAAATAAGAAAATAGGTATTGATCGCGGAAGATATAATGTTCAAAGAATTAACGAAGTTGCTGCAATTTTTTCAACTACCGCAGATGGAGATATTCCTGATTGTTATGTTACAATTAGAAACAAATGTGATAAAACTTTAAAATATATTAGTACAATGAATCCAAACGTTGAACCTTGGATTTATCCCATGTATTATCCACATGGCACGCAAGGTTGGCACGATAATATTAAACAAATTAATGGAAAACGTGTAACTAGATCTATGTACATTCAATATCGAATGGCTATACGTGACAATATCAATATTTTTTTAATAGGTAAACGATTATTTCAACAATGGCTTGTTGACAACTATGTAAAAATAGAAAAAGATAGAATTAATTGGTGTAAAGAAAATCAAAAACAGTTGAGAATGGAAAAGTATCAGGGACTGATCGATTATTTAGAAAAAAAAAGCGACTGATGCTAATGCTCGTGTTGGACGAGTAATGATACTTCCATCGACATTTATTGGTTCACCTCGAAATATGATGCAAAATTATCAAGATGCGATGGCTATTGTTCGCAAATATGGTAAACCAGATGTTTTCATTACAATGACCTGTAATCCAAATTGGCTTGAAATTAAAGAAAGCTTCCAAATCAACAACCTGCTGATAGACCTGATATTTGCGCCAGAGTTTTTGATGTAAAAAAAAATTATTTGATAGATTTGATTATTCGACAAGAATTTTTTGGTGAGGTAAAAGCATTTGTTTATGTAATCGAATTTCAGAAACGTGGTTTGCCACATGTGCATATGTTAATAACTTTAAAACAATATTGTAAAATTATTAATTCGGAAACTGTTGATAAGTATATTTCCGCTGAAATTCCGAATCCTGCTATTGATAAAAATTTGCATGAAATTGTCATGAAAAATATGATTCATGGACCATGTGGTGATTGGTGTGTGGTAAACGGAAAATGTTCAAAGCATTTTCCAAAATCCTTTCATGAGGAAACAACTATGGATGAAAATGGTTATCCACAATAGCGTCGAAGAGATACTAACATTTCGTATGAGAAATCTGAAGAATTTGTAATAGATAATCGATTTGTTGTTCCTTATTGTCCAATATTATTAACGATTTTTAATTGTCACATTAATGTTGAAATTGTTTCAAGTATTAAGTCGGTGAAGTACTTATATAAATATATTTATAAAGGTCACGATGCAGCATCTGTAATCATAGAAGAAGATGTGAATAATATAAAAATCGTACATGACGAAATCAAGGATTTTATCGAAGCACGTTATGTAGGACCAGTTGAAGCTTATTGGCGCATTGTAAATAAAACATTGCAAGAGAAAAGTCATGCTATTATTTGTTTACCTGTACATTTACCAAATGAACAAAATGTAATTATCTCTAACCATTTAAATGAACAAGACTTACAATCTGTTTTAGAACGTATAACAATGTTAATGGACTATTTTGAATTAAATAAACGAGATATTGATGCACGCCAATATATGTATACAGATATACCTTTATATTACGTATTCAAAAAAGTAATTCTTGATAGAAAACAAATTAGTCGTTGGGAAAAACGTCAGTGTAAATTTAATTGCATCGGACGCATGTACTCAGTTAGTCCAACTGAAATCGAGTTATTCCATTTACGTATCCTTTTATTGAATGTTAAAGGAGCAACAAGTTATAACAATTTAAAAACAGTCAATGGTGTATTGCATCAAACATTTACTTCTGCATGTTTGGCTTTGGGTTTAATTGAAGATGATGATGAATGGAAACGTGCAATAAGCGAAGCTTCTATATGGATGATGCCAAGACAGCTTAGGTCACTTTTTGTTCGAATACTAATGCATTGCCAACCATTGCATCCAAAAGAATTATTGAATGAATTTCAAATTGCAATGTCCGAAGATTACATACGACGATTTGGACGAGCCACTGGAATAAAAAAAGCTTATGCTCAAATCGATCAATTACTTCGCAAAGAAGGTTGGGAACTTTTGCAATTTCCAGAAATGGAACAACTAAATATAAAATATGAAGAAGAAGATGCGGAACAATTGCAAAAAGAAGCTTTATGCGGTCAGCAACAGTACAGTCAGTTAAATTATGATCAAAAAAATGTTGTTGATTATGTTTTAACTCTTTTGGAGAAAACTGACAATCAACAGAAAAAATGCTTATACATTGACGGTCCAGGAGGTTCAGGTAAAACTTTTGTTTACACAACATTATACTATTTACTCAAATCTCAAGGCAAAGTTGTTAATGCAATGGCTTTCACTGGTATCGCTGCAACATTACTTCCAAATGGAAGAACAGCTCATAAAACTTTAGGTTTGCCTGTGCCTCTTCTTGATGAATCAACATCGAATATAAAACTTCAATCTAAAGAAGCTGATTATTTAAAAAAAATAGATGTTTTTATTTGGGATGAAGCACCAATGGCACCACGATATGCCCTTGAAGTAATGAATCATCTCTTACAGGATTTAATGCATAATGATATACCATTTGGAGGAAAAATTGTTATTCTTGGTGGAGATTTCAGACAATTATTGCCAGTAAAACAAAGAGCTACACGTTCTGAAATTGTAAATTTATCAATTAAATTCAGTTCATTATGGCAACATTTTGAAATTTTTTCATTAACGGAAAATATGCGTATTTTACCACATGAACAGGAATTTGCTCAATTTTTATTAGATTTGGGTAATGGTACTCTAAACGATCAGTTTAATAATGTTGAAATTCCACTAAGATGTACAGCAAATTTAAATGTAAATATAATAAAAGATACATATGAAGAAATAATCAAACACAATCAGTATAGACTTGCAGCAAAACGTGCTATACTTTCTGCAAGAAATGTTGATGTGGATGAACTAAATAAACAAGTTGTGAATTTACTTGATGAATCAACAGAAAGAGTATACACAAGTATAGATACTACTGAAACTACTGATAATAATAATGATATTAATGAAGCTATTTTAACAGAATATTTAAATACTTTAAATCCAACAAATTTTCCACCTTATGAACTCCGATTAAGAAAATATACGATTATCATGCTGATTAGAAATCTGAATATCAGTGAAGGTTTGTGTAATGGAACAAGATTATTAATTTTAGAATTAGGAAATAATTTATTAAAGTGTGAAATTCTGACTGGTGATAAAAGAGGAGAAATAATCTTTTTAAATCGTATAACTTTATATTGTGAAGATGTTTACCCATTTGTATTTAAAAGAAGACAATTTCCAATTAAAATTGCTTTTGCTATGACAATAAATAAATCACAAGGACAAACATTTGATAAAATTGCAATCGATTTAAGAAAAGATGTGTTCAGTCATGGACAACTTTATGTTGCATTTTCACGAGTTAGATCTTGGGAATCATTACAAATTTATTTAGGACAAGAAAGACAAAGTAGATTGGTTAAAAATTATGTATATACAGAAATGTTTCAGTAAGAATGTTGGACGTATAGATTCTACAGTGTAATTATAATTATTTTAAATAAATTTCAAAATAATAAATTTTATATTATATACATATTTATAATAAATACAAACAGATATAATTTTGTATCAATATTTTATAATACAACATTTTTTATATATTCATTTATTTAATAGTGCATCCTGTGATGAAAAATGCTTTTTGGAAATGGATTATTCCATATTCCTTTAAGCATAAACCCTGAGGATGCATTATCTATAACAAAATAATTTGTCGAGTAAAATAATAGAAAATAATTTATTTTGTATACATAATGACAAGAAATATTATTAAAACAATAAATGACAATTCAATATTTAACATAAAAATATGTCTGAAAGAAAATAACCAAAGTACTTTAAAATTGAACATAAAATAATTTAAAATTATATTAAAAAATTATTTAATTAAATATTTATAGCATCATATCATAATATTTGTAAAATTAATAGAAATTTAGTAATAATGTAGTGATATAAACTTTATATGTGCATATATATATATATATATATCGTAACATGCATATATATATATATATATATATATATATATATATATATATGCATGTTACGATTAAAATAAGAATGTAAAAAAATTAATTTTTTATTAAAAAAATATTAAATTTTAGCTAAAGAATTTAACATGTAAAATAATAGTAAGGTGTAAATCATAATATTGATAAGAATATTTATCTATGCTCATGACATAAATAATACATAAAAATACTTTAGTTCTCAAATTTACAATTGTAATTTATAAAAATTATATTTAAGATAATAACAAATAATGATAATAGAAGAATAAAATTATCATTTATGATGAAACAGATGTGAATCATAATATTAATAAGAATATTTGCTTGTTCTTGATATACAGGGTGTACCACCTAAAAGTAGTCACCCTCTTTTATCTTTTAAACTAAAAAGGACTTGAAATATCGCGGGCCACCATTTCATTTTCGGCCCTGCGATATAGTCAACTTCTGACTCGTGCATTAGAGGTTGACATATGTCATGTTGTCATTTCATCATGATACTCAGTCAGAAGTTAGCTATATCACAGGGCCGAAAATGAAATGGTGGACGTCGCCTGCGATATTTCAAGCCGGAAAATCTCGTATAATATGTAAAATATTTACATTAAATCATATATCGTTATATTTGTTTCAAACAGCGCTACAATTTTTATTATATCAAAATATCTACATTATTATAAAAAATTATACATATCTCTCCGTTCTTTAATACAGATAAATTTTGTACTCAACCACTATGCTCACAATAAAGTTCAGTTAAAGCCATTTAATTTCATATATATTTGTTATGGTCTATCTCTTTTAGTTTAAAAGATAAAAGGGGGTGGCCACTTCCAGGTGGTACACCCTGTATATAACAATACAATAAAATATAATAATATGTTAAAATAGATAAGTTTCAGTTTTGCAATAATATATAAATTATATGCCGTAAAATAATAAAATAAGAAAACCGCATTGGCGCGCGCGAAGCGCGCGCGACGATCTAGTCCCTTTCTAAAAAAGGCATGTTATATCGATAGTCCAAAGGCTCGAAGTGATTGTTGCCTCTTTTTCGCGATGCTGATTGGTTCTTTCATTACGCTCAATTCGTGTTGCGAGTAGCTACCAATTTGTGTTGCGGTTATTACAAATTTTGACAGTTCGTGTTACGGTTTGTCAAAGAAAGTTAAAAGGTTATTAAAGAGGTATATATATTGCATAAATTTAATTATTATATTATATTATAGACAGAGAAAGAGAGAGAGAGAGAGGAGAGGAGAGGAATATTTTTATATGTATAGGTATGTATGTATGTATGTTTAAGAAAATATTTTTTGTATGTATGATAAGGATGAAAGAGAGAGAGAGAAAGAATAAAATAATAAGAAAAGATTGAAAATTAATTATTAACAATTTTGTTTTTTATTTAAAGAGTTAAAAATCATTAACAAGGTAAACGAAATTATATATATATATATGTATATATATATATATATATATATATATACAGGGTCTACCAAAAGTGTGGAAACCCCTAAATATCTCGGAAAATATACGTTTTACAGAAAAGTGTTTCCAACAAAAGTTGTAGGGTTTAGGAAGATCTATATACTGATTCTATCAGTTTGACCTTGGATGGCGTCGTCAAGGTCAGGTCAAGGTCACATTGACTTTTTTAAATGACACCCCCTACATTTGATTGCATATTCTTATAGCTTAATTCAAGAGCTTTCCAAAACATTATAATAATGTTCATTTTTATTAAGTACTTTGCGAGTTATGAGGATTGAATGATAGAGTAGCGCCGGTATTAACATTATCCAAGGTGTACTACATGGAGGTTACTCGCTCGGATTTGCATCTGTTGTGTGTGTGATCCAGCTAACTAAGGCAAGATCGATTCCTCAACATATCCTCATATTTCGCTGAAGTCAAATTGCCAAAAAATTGCTCCATAAAACGTGTATGAAACATCTCGTTAGTTCCTTCATTTACCGCTATGTGGCGCACTACATGCAGTCTAACTCGCATTTAAAATTCAACTAAGAATGTATAAAGCTATCAAAGAACGAGCACCTTCTAACTTCAGCTTTGAGCAAGCAGAAATTAATTGTTATCGTCCAAATACAACGTACGATTAATTAAAATTAAACGTTTTAAAAATGGCTGGCGACTTCTCGGAACGTGAAAGAATCACTATCCTCATGATGCGTGGATGGGGTGATAACGAAAGATCGTTCTCTGATGTCGTTCGATTATTTAATGACACGTATCCGAACCGTCGAATTAATAAGTCCACTGTGTTAAAAACAATAGAACGTTTTAGACAAACTGGTAGCGTAAGAAATCGCTCTAAGTCAGGAAGACCATTGTCTGCAACCAACGAAGAAAAACAACTTGATGTTCTGCAGACATTTATTGAAGATCCCAATTCTAGTGTTCAGAGAGTCGCTCAAACTCACGATATTGCTCCCATGTCGGTTTGGAGAATTTTAAAGAAGAACAAGTTCCATCCATATAAATTGCAATACGTTCAAGAATTGCAAAACGGAGATGAGGAGCGTCGTATACATTTCTGTGAAAGAATGATGGCACTAATAGATGTCCGGCCCATCTTCCCTTATCAAATTGTTTTCACAGACGAGGCAACTTTTACCTTAACGGGAGAAGTTAATAATCAAAATTTTCGTTTCTGGTCAGATGAGAATCCGAATTGGGTGCGGGAAACTCACACACAACATCCACAAAAAATAAATGTATGGTGCGGAATAATAGATGGCTATTTAATAGGGCCGTTTTTTTTTGAAGAATATTTGAACGCTCAAAGGTATGAGAGATTACTTGTTGATCAAATAATTCCAGCCATACAGAATACTTTTCCAAATAATTTCCAAGAAATATGGTTTCAGCATGATGGAGCTCCTGCTCATTTTGGTGCAGGACCACGTCGTATTTTAAATGAGACTTTTCCGCTACGGTGGATAGGAAGAAGGAACGGAAATGAGGGAGGAGAGGATTGGCCACCTCGGTCACCAGATCTAACTCCTCTTGATTATTATCTATGGGGATATCTGAAGAGTAAGGTTTACAGAACAAAACCTAAAACCATTCACGAATTGATACAGCGAATAAGGGATGAAATGGCTTTGATACCTTTTGAAACGAATCGTAAAGTCATTTCTACATTCTACCAAAGATTAGCATATTGTCAGGAAGTAAATGGCAGCCACTTTCAGCATTTACTTTAACACATTGAAACACATTTGCAATCGTTTGGTGCAACCTAACCTGATCTCTGTATACACGCACCGCACGCACGCACACGCACACATTTCGAACAATTATTATGATAAATGAGCATCCACAAATTTATTTACTGTTTACTATGTCGATTGCTTTCCAGGTCTTTAAATGCTCGATTGTAATTTGGTTGGGTCTTTGCTTTTGCTGACTGGATCCACGACCGATCTTGCCTTAGTTAGCTGGATCACACACACAACAGATGCAAATCCGAGCGAGTAACCTCCATGTAGTACACCTTGGATAATGTTAATACCGGCGCTACTCTATCATTCAACCCTCATAACTCGCAAAGTACTTAATAAAAATGAACATTATTATAGTGTTTTGGAAAGCTCTTGAATTAAGCTATAAGAATATGCAATCAAATGTAGGGGGTGTCATTTAAAAAAGTCAATGTGACCTTGACCTGACCTTGACGACGCCATCCAAGGTCAAACTGATAGAATCAGTATATAGATCTTCTTAAACCCTACAACTTTTGTTGGAAACACTTTTCTGTAAAACGTATATTTTCCGAGATATTTAGGGGTTTCCACACTTTTGGTAGACCCTGTATATATATATATATATATATATATATATATATTTATATATATATATATACAGGGTCTACCAAAAGTGTGGAAACCCCTAAATATCTCGGAAAATATACGTTTTACAGAAAAGTGTTTCCAACAAAAGTTGTAGGGTTTAAGAAGATCTATATACTGATTCTATCAGTTTGACCTTGGATGGCGTCGTCAAGGTCAGGTCAAGGTCACATTGACTTTTTTAAATGACACCTCCTACATTTGATTGCATATTCTTATAGCTTAATTCAAGAGCTTTCCAAAACACTATAATAATGTTCATTTTTATTAAGTACTTTGCGAGTTATGAGGGTTGAATGATAGAGTAGCGCCGGTATTAACATTATCCAAGGTGTACTACATGGAGGTTACTCGCTCGGATTTGCATCTGTTGTGTGTGTGATCCAGCTAACTAAGGCAAGATTGGTCGTGGATCCAGTCAGCAAAAGCAAAGACCCAACCAAATTACAATCGAGCATTTAAAGACCTGGAAAGCAATCGACATAGTAAACAGTAAATAAATTTGTGGATGCTCATTTATCATAATAATTGTTCGAAATGTGTGCGTGTGCGTGCGTGCGGTGCGTGTATACAGAGATCAGGTTAGGTTGCACCAAACGATTGCAAATGTGTTTCAATGTGTTAAAGTAAATGCTGAAAGTGGCTGCCATTTACTTCCTGACAATATGCTAATCTTTGGTAGAATGTAGAAATGACTTTACGATTCGTTTCAAAAGGTATCAAAGCCATTTCATCCCTTATTCGCTGTATCAATTCGTGAATGGTTTTAGGTTTTGTTCTGTAAACCTTACTCTTCAGATATCCCCATAGATAATAATCAAGAGGAGTTAGATCTGGTGACCGAGGTGGCCAATCCTCTCCTCCCTCATTTCCGTTCCTTCTTCCTATCCACCGTAGCGGAAAAGTCTCATTTAAAGTACGACGTGGTCCTGCACCAAAATGAGCAGGAGCTCCATCATGCTGAAACCATATTTCTTGGAAATTATTTGGAAAAGTATTCTGTATGGCTGGAATTATTTGATCAACAAGTAATCTCTCATACCTTTGAGCGTTCAAATATTCTTCAAAAAAAAACGGCCCTATTAAATAGCCATCTATTATTCCGCACCATACATTTATTTTTTGTGGATGTTGTGTGTGAGTTTCCCGCACCCAATTCGGATTCTCATCTGACCAGAAACGAAAATTTTGATTATTAACTTCTCCCGTTAAGGTAAAAGTTGCCTCGTCTGTGAAAACAATTTGATAAGGGAAGATGGGCCGGACATCTATTAGTGCCATCATTCTTTCACAGAAATGTATACGACGCTCCTCATCTCCGTTTTGCAATTCTTGAACGTATTGCAATTTATATGGATGGAACTTGTTCTTCTTTAAAATTCTCCAAACCGACATGGGAGCAATATCGTGAGTTTGAGCGACTCTCTGAACACTAGAATTGGGATCTTCAATAAATGTCTGCAGAACATCAAGTTGTTTTTCTTCGTTGGTTGCAGACAATGGTCTTCCTGACTTAGAGCGATTTCTTACGCTACCAGTTTGTCTAAAACGTTCTATTGTTTTTAACACAGTGGACTTATTAATTCGACGGTTCGGATACGTGTCATTAAATAATCGAACGACATCAGAGAACGATCTTTCGTTATCACCCCATCCACGCATCATGAGGATAGTGATTCTTTCACGTTCCGACAAGTCGCCAGCCATTTTTAAAACGTTTAATTTTAATTAATCGTACGTTGTATTTGGACGATAACAATTAATTTCTGCTTGCTCAAAGCTGAAGTTAGAAGGTGCTCGTTCTTTGATAGCTTTATACATTCTTAGTTGAATTTTAAATGCGAGTTAGACTGCATGTAGTGCGCCACATAGCGGTAAATGAAGGAACTAACGAGACGTTTCATACACGTTTTATGGAGCAATTTTTTGGCAATTTGACTTCAGCGAAATATGAGGATATGTTGAGGAATCGATCTTGCCTTAGTTAGCTGGATCACACACACAACAGATGCAAATCCGAGCGAGTAACCTCCATGTAGTACACCTTGGATAATGTTAATACCGGCGCTACTCTATCATTCAACCCTCATAACTCGCAAAGTACTTAATAAAAATGAACATTATTATAGTGTTTTGGAAAGCTCTTGAATTAAGCTATAAGAATATGCAATCAAATGTAGGGGGTGTCATTTAAAAAAGTCAATGTGACCTTGACCTGACCTTGACGACGCCATCCAAGGTCAAACTGATAGAATCAGTATATAGATCTTCTTAAACCCTACAACTTTTGTTGGAAACACTTTTCTGTAAAACGTATATTTTCCGAGATATTTAGGGGTTTCCACACTTTTGGTAGACCCTGTATACAGGGTGAGTCATTTTAATCAATACACTCGAATATCTCGAAAACAGCACTCTTCAGAAAGAAATGTTTCAAACAAAAATTGTAGGGTGTGAAGGGGGAAATGAGATGGTAGCATTGGTTTGACCTTGGAAAGTCATTTGAAGGTCCCATAAAAGTCACCTTCAATTTCTTAAATTGAACCCACTATTTTTCATTACATATTCTTGTAGCTTATCTCGAGAGCTTTCCAAAACACTACAGACAAATGTTTTTTCATTAAGTACTTTTTGAGTTATAAGGCTTCAAAGTTTGCAGTACTTCGATATAAAATGCAAAATATCTCGTAAAATATTTAGTTTTCGGTAGTCTTACCCTAATACTTTTATGCACAGGATAATGAGACAAAACTATTGGTGCAAAGAAAACGTATGATTGTTTATAATAAAAAATGTGTAATTTGCAATGCATTTTTTGTTATAAACAATCATGCGTTTTCTTTGCACCAATAGTTTTGTCTCATTATCCTGTGCATAAAAGTATTAGGGTAAGACTACCGAAAACTAAATATTTTACGAGATATTTTGCATTTTATATCGAAGTACTGCAAACTTTGAAGCCTTATAACTCAAAAAGTATTTAATGAAAAAACATTTGTCTGTAGTGTTTTGGAAAGCTCTCGGGATAAGCTACAAGAATATGTAATGAAAAATAGTGGGTTCAATTTAAGAAATTGAAGGTGACTTTTATGTGACCTTCAAATGACTTTCCAAGGTCAAACCAATGCTACCATCTTATGTCCCCCTTCACACCCTACAATTTTTGTTTGAAACATTTCTTTCTGAAGAGTGCTGTTTTCGAGATATTCGAGTGTATTGATTAAAATGACTCACCCTGTATATACAGGGTGTCCATCGATTTTCGACCTTAATGAAATAAATAAGTAGATTGGCTCGAATTAAGAAGGAATGACCTGTATTGTTTTAGGATTGTCGCAATAATTAACGAAATATTAAATAAAAAAGATCGGCCAATCTGCATGAGTAAAAGCGCGCGGCAACGAGAGTCGTCCCACCGTAATCTGATACTACGAGCGCGGCGAAGCGGTGGGCGGGTCGCTCTCCGAGACGTGACGGTTTGCGATATATCGCAATACCGCGCCGAAAAATGATCCGTCCCCCCTTTTCGTGGCGAGAAAATGATGCCCTATCATTTCCACACCCCCTTGCGGTAGATAGCATGGTGCGCTTTTTTTATAGTGGTTTCCCTCGTAGGCCTATTCCACTCTCAATTTAAAAATTATTCAAAATTTACTATTTGCTGAATATATCGTAAATGTAAAAAATTAATGGACAGTACCTTTACAAAAATTGATTCGTGGTTGAAAATCCCTCGATAAAATGTATTGCGCACATTGATAATGTGATACGATGATAAAATTCTTCAAGAATCCTTTCTTCATCTCGCACACGAAGACGCACTGCTGGAGCGGTTATCCCGATATTATGTACGACACTCAGTTTCACATAATTATTGCACAACACGTAAAATTGTACGTCCACTTGGTTTTCGTGCACGCCCGAGAAATGATTCCATGTAAATTGCGGCCGCACGATAAGTATTTTCTCCCGCTAGCCCGTATGCCACAATCATGTCCGTATATTCCTGCGGAGTATACTTCATTTTCACTAGTAATTAACTGCGCGATCATAAGATTTTTACTAAGCGTCTTAGCTCTCGCACGTTGTTTCCAGACTGCGTACGCCAGCAGCACGCAACTATAGCTGAGCGGCCATGTGAGTGTAATTATAGTGCGCAGGCGTCGAACTCACACGTACGCTTACACTCACATGTCCGCTAAGATGTCAGCTGTAGTTGCGTGCTGCTGGCGTACGCAATCTGAGGCGCGTTTTCGTTGCTGCTACCTCGCTACAAGCGGTTGGCTCGTGTTTGATGATATGACGTCACAAACAGTAACCGAGAATAAAAACGTTTCGAGCAGGCAATGCGTAAACGCGTTAGCACATTAGCAGTTTGTTGCTTCACGTATCATAATCAAAATGGATCCAAATCTGAGGTTATCTGTATTATTGTATTGTATAATGGAAGTAATTGATGATGATTCATCAAACATTGTGAATATTTATCAATTGCAACCTACAAGCAGGGTTGTCCTTTCCCTTTTGAAAAATAGAAGAACTCATTTCAAAATAGGAATATTTTCTAATGAAGAGTGGGTGACCCGTTACATTGATCAAGATTTTCATAAACAATTTAGGTAAGGAAGCATAAAGCAACTTAGTTGCTACATTTCTTATTTATCATGTTGTCAATGTTATTTTTTTTGACATTCATTGACTTCTTAAGTAGATTGTTAAGTGGATTCCCTGTCCAAATTTGTCTCTTGCTTGTACAGGATGATGAAAAGCACATATTCGGCCCTTGTCGACACAGTCCGACCTTACTACCCTGTTAAGTGCCAAAGAGGTGATGCACCTGTAATGACAGTTGAGAAAGCTGTCTTGATGACATTGTGTTATCTGGGGAAGCATGTACCTTTGTCTGATATAGGCGATCGATTTGCTGTGGCTCAAAGCACAGTTTTCAAGGAGGCTAGAACTATTATTCAGATATTATGTGATCTTAGCAATACATTTATTGTTTGGCCTAAAGAGAGCGAGTGTGTAGTGCTGAGCAGGCAATTTGAGGCACGTGCGGGATTTCCTGGTGAGCATTCTGTATAGCTTGGCTGTCACTTTTAAACTTTTTTTTAAGACAATGCCTCTCATGCAGGAACTTTGTCATATAGGTACAATTTCATTGACGCTAAAAAGTAACGTCAACCATTGGTTGAACAAAGAAGCAACTACTTGCTTCTTTGTTCAACCAATGGTTGACGTTACTTTATCGCGTCAATGAAATTGCACCTTATCTTATTGTCTTTTGTCAGGTGTCATAGGAGCCATCGATGGTTGCCACATTGAAGTCCTCCAACAAACCAGCAATCTAGTTACATAGATCGCACGTGCAACTATTCTATTAGGTGGGATTTTATGATTAAGCAAAACAGTATATTTTTACCGTTAATATCATAACTCTCTCATGATAAGATTAACTTTTTATTTTGTAGAAATTTGTACTGCAACAAAAATATTTACAAATGTATCTATTGGAACACCTGGTTCTTGTAATGATGCTCGGGTTCTAAAATACTCCAGCGTCTACCGGACGATAATGCGAGATGGAGTAGAATCCATGTTCTTTAATGAGAATTATCATTTGATAGGTGATAAGGCCTACCCTAACAGAATATGGTGCATGGCACCTTTCAAGTAAGTTGCAATTTTTTTGCATTTAAATATATGATGTTATGTTCCGTCATGTGAACAGCATCTTAATGCTGCCTTTCTTTGAACAGGGATTTTGGAAACCTTACTCCAAGACAGAAAACGTACAACTATCATCACAGTTCAACCCGTATTGTAATAGAGCACACGTTTAGTCTTATGAAGGGCAGATGGAAGCACTTAATGAAAGTTAACACAGAGATTGCCAAAGTTAGTGACATTGTACTGGCCATCTGCGTTTTGCACAATTTTTGTTATCTACACAACGATGAAGTGATTCAGAAAATGATTGGAGATAAAAGACACATGGCTAAGCAACATGTTCTCAAGAATTATGCAGACGAAGCCAGCAAAATACAAGGCGCAGAAAAACGCAACAGAATTGTATGCCTGTTCTGATTCTCTTTTAGAAAGATTTCTTTTATTGATAAATAAATGAAAAGAACTAAGTATCTGAAATAAAACAATTCAACAAATATTGTCTTTGACATTTATTTCTTATTTATATCTCAAAGTACATATTTGTAAAATCAAATGTTATTTCGACAGAACTACACTAAATAATATATATAGAAAATATGAAAAAAAAATAACATTGTCTTATACATATTTGATAACAAAGATAGAAACTCAAAATAAAAAGGTATTCAGATATAGCAAATTCGGCACTTTGCCGAAATAATTAACGAATATTAACGTAAATAAAACTAAACGATATATTATATAAATCTAGACTTTCTGCAGTTTCTCACACTGTGAAATGATTAAGGCACTTTGGCAATGACAAGTAAGTACATAATATCATACTGGAACTTTTCTGTAATATCCCTTAACTTAAAGTAAATAAGTATAAATAAAATAGTAATAGATATAGTAGTAGATATAATAATTTAACTTAAAGTAAAATAATATAATACTTTGGCATTTCAGCATAAGTACATGAAAGGTGAGGTAGTCATGTTTAAATGGAATAATAACACTAGTGCTAAGTAATCCTCTGTACTAACATAAATTATAAAAAGAGACATCCCAAGTAAAAAAATTTATAAAAAATGTTTTAAACTCATTTTCAAAGATATCTTAAAACGTTAAAATAATTAGTTAAATTACTTTTTATTCATTAAAACGTTTATTTTAATGTTTAATGTAATATAAATATTTATTTAACGTGTATTAAATATTTATTTTATTAATATTTCATTAATAAAATATTAATAAAATAAATATTTTTTATTTACTTATAAATAAAAAATTATAAATAAAAACCTATATAAATATTTTTTTTTACTTGGGATATTCTCATGGAAAGATAACCTAAAACAAAAATATAACAATTATTGATCACATATAGAAGAAATCACATATTTAATGCTTGTGTTAATCAATGACATATGAAAATTATAAGGAAAGAGTACCTGTGTTAGCTGCCTACTTGTAAATCACAATTTTAATTAGCTTAAATTTTATTTGAGCTTGTGGTTGAGCTCATCATCTTGGTAATTATACTAAGGAAAACCTTTTTAGTATCATTGGAATCTTGCATCAGTTTCATCAAACTTTCATTTTGCTTGCGACGTTCCTCAGCTTCATTTTTCAGAAAATTTAGGATGCAGCTGTTGTCAACTCTAGGTTTCTTTGGTTTGGTGGATGATTTCACATGATTGAATGGACTTTCATTGAGGTCGTCTTCATCTGATAATGCATTTTCAGATTCACAAACCATTGCATTGGTAGCTGATTGTCTTGCAGAATTTGTAGCATTCGAAGTCGTGGCTGGTTGCTCTTTGGAGGTAGTGGGTGTAGGTGACGCCTGTTCAGAAAGAGGCCATGAGTCAAGCAAACGTTTTGGTTTTGCTTTGTGTTTCCCTTTAATGATGTCAAATACCTCATCATAAAATGCTGGTTTTTTTCACTTTTCCATTACCAGAATTACCAGCACCAGCATTTTGTAAAAAGTTCATCACAGCACTTTCAAGGTTGCGCCACTTCTGTGAGCAAACAGATCCTTCATCCCTTATTCCAAAATTGTATTTTTCTTTGAGTTCTGCACCAATTTTCTCCCAAATCTTTTTCTTCACAGTTTTCTTATCATTCAGTATCATTTGAATGTCCTTACGTCCAACAATTTCAATCAGGTCATGTGTGGCTGTGATATCCAGTGGTGATGGTTTATTATTTTTGACCCAAATCTCTTCGTTGCTTCTGGTTTCACTCGACAGAGGTGAGATGACACGTGTTTCAGAGCTTCCGCTAGAGAAATTCTCTATGACATTGGAGTCCTCCGTCATCGTAAAAAACTCACAGGAATTAGCAGATTTAAATTTTTTAATTACATGATCATCTACAGGAAGAGAGATAAATGATCCACCTGAGAAAAAAAAATAGAAACAGGTCACAAAGATGCATTAAATAGATTCAAGAAGTACCAGTATTTCATTCAGAAAAAGATTAAAACATCTAATTAAAACAAAATTGGACCTATTATATTAATAGAATTAGCTCTCAGCTATACAAAATTCCATTTCGAAACATTGATTAAAATGACACAAAAACGTAGATATGTTTCGAAAGATAAATTTAATTGATTAACATAACCCTTATAGAATTCATAATGCAGGTATACTTACTTGAAACATGATGGAAGAACATTTGGCCATCAACAGAATGCACGCCACCATCAGCACGCACTAGGAGGAGGTGTTCGTTCAAGGTGAGTACGGTTACGTTATTCATTTTTGTTTTTCGACAACAAGCATTGTCTTTTCGCGCCAAACAACCTACCACAACCGCACTATCAACCTCAGGCGCGTTTTCGTTTCGCTATCACGAGCGACCAGAGGCAAACAAGACCGTTTTCGTTTCTGGTTGTGACGTCATCGATGCAATCACGTGAGCCGTGGTAGCTGCTACGCGCTGCCATGGTCTCGAGGATGATAGTGCGGTTGTGGTAGGTTGTTTGGCGCGAAGTGCGAAAAGAGAATGAATGTAACGGGTCACCCACTCTTCATTAGCAATTATTCCTATTTTGAAATGAGATATTCTATCCTTCAAAAAGAAAAGGACAACCCTGTTTGTAGGTTGTAATTGATAAATATTCACAATGTGTGATAAATCGTCATCAATCACTTCCATTATACAAAATAACACAGATAACTCACATTTGGATCCATCATGATCATGACACATGAAGCAAACCGCTAACGCGTTTGTGCATTGCCTGCTCGAAACGTTTTTATTCTCGATTACTATTTGTGACGTCATATTATCAAACACGAACCAACCGCTTGTAGCGAGGTAGCAGCAACGAAAACGCGCCTCTCGAGAGCATGGCAGCGCGGTAGCAGCTACCACGGCTCACGTGATTGCATCGATGACGTCACAACCAGAAACGAAAACGGTCTTGTTTGCCTCTGGTTGCTCATGGTAGCGAAACGAAAACCGCGCCTTCTGGTAACAGCGTGCGAGAGCTAAGACGCTTAGTAAAAATCTTATGTTCGCGCAGTTAACTACTAGTGAAAATGAAGTATACTCCGCAGGAATATACGGACATGATTGTGGCATACGGGCTAGCGGGAGAAAATACTTATCGTGCGGCTGCAATTTACATGGAATCATTTCTCGGGCGTGCACGAAAACCAAGTGGCCGTACAATTTTACGTGTTGTGCAATAATTATGTGAAACTGAGTGTCGTGCATAATATCGGGATAACCGCTCCGCAGTGCGTCTTCGTGTGCGAGATGAAGAAAGGATTCTTGAAGAATTTTATCATCGTATCACATTATCAACAATAGTGCACATCACAGTGTGCAATACATTTTCTCGAGGGATTTCAACCACGAATCAATTTTTGTAAGGTACTGTCCATTAATTTTTTACATTTACGATATATTCAGCGTATAGTAAATGGCATTTTGAATAATTTTTAAATTGAGAGTGGAATAGGCCTATGGGGGAAACCACTATAAAAAAAGCGCACCATGCTATCTACTGCAAGGTGGTGTGGAAATGATAGGCATCATTTTCTCGCCACGAAAAGGGGGACGGGTCATTTTTCGGCGCGGTATTGCGATATATCGCAAACCACCATCATGTCTCGGAGAGCGACCCGCCCACCGCTTCGCCGCGCTCGTAGTATCAGATTACGATGGGACGACTCTCGTTGCCGCGCGCTTTTACTCACGCAGATTGGCCGATCTTTTTTATTTAATATTTCGTTAATTATTGCGACAATCCCAAAACAATACAGGTCATTCTTCTTAATTCGAGCCAATCTACTTATTTATTTCATTAAGGTCGAAAATCGACGGACACCCTGTATATCAAATATATATCAAGTATATCAAGTATATACTACGTATGTATGTAAAGAGATAGGGAGAGAGAGAATAAATAGAAATAGAAACAGTAAGGCATAAAAAGAAAGAGAGAGAATTTTAAGAAAGAGAAGAGAGATAATAGAAAATAAAATAATAAATGAGAAAAAGGTAGAGAGAGATTGAGAATTAGAAAAAAAAAGAAAAATATTGAAAATATTAAATATAAATAAATATTATTAATGTTTTATTTTTTCTTCAGAGTTAAAGAAAACGAATATTAAATACAGAGAAAAAGAAAGAGAAAAAAGGAAAAAAGATTCATGAAAGAAGTAGGTTAAGAAAGAGAAAAGACACAGAGAGAAAAAGAAGAAAAAGAAACAAATAGAAAAATGTGCGTATTTATATGTTTAGATATGTAATATGTGTAGTACGCGTTAATAATTTGTTCCGTTTCTCTAGCAAAGATTGATAATCTATTCTTTGTTAATCCATAGGATTCTTATACATTAATAAAGGATAGATATACCAATCTCGTTAGGGAACGGAACGAATCATTGACGCGTACTATATATGTCTATGTTTATATATATATGTTATATATATGGGTGTGTGTGTATAATTTTTTATAAATATATGTATAAATTCATTGAAAGACAGAGAAAGACAGAGAGAAAGAGAAAGAGAGAGAGAGAGAGAGAGAGAGAGATAAAAATAAGATAATAAAAAAAAGAGAGAAGGAGAAATTAAGAGATTGAAAAAAGAAAGAAAAAGAATTAAATATAAAATATATTGAAAATGCATTTTTAATGTTATTGCTTTATTTTATAGTTGAAGAAGTTGAATATTAAATATTGTTATTAAATATTATATGTATACTTTTTATTTAGAGTTAAGAAGCCTAAATAAAAACAAAGAAAAAGAATAGAGAAAGAGAAAAAAAGAAGGAAAAGAAAGATATTGTAAATGTTTTTACTTTTTATTTATAGAAGATATTTATTTAAAGAAGTCTAAAAAAAAGAAAAAGGAAAAAAAAGAGATAGAAAGAGAAAAAGAAGGAAAAAATTCTGAAAGAGAAGATTGAAAAAGAAAGATTGATAAAGGCAGATTAAGAAAGAGAAAGAGAAAAAAGACAGAAGAGAAAAAAGAAGAAAGAGAAATAAAGAGAAATATACGTATTTATATTTTAGATACGTACGAGTATATGTACAGTACGCGTTAATAATTCGTTCCGTTTCTCGAGCGAAGGTTTAGAATATTATCTTTTGCTATCCATAGAATTCTTATACATTAGTAAAGAATAAATATTACTTTTTATTTAAGTTAAAAGAAGCCTAAATAAAAAGAAAAGAAACAGAAGAGAGAAATAAGAGAAAATGAAGAAAAAAAAGGATATTATAAATGTTTTTACTTTTATATTACAACCTACGCTAGAAAAAACGGAACGAATCATTAACGTGTACTATCATCTTATGTTTATATTGTATATATGTATGTGTGTATATATTGTAGATAAATGTATGTATGTATAGAATCACATTGAGAAGAAAGACAGACAGATAAGAGAAAAAGAGAGATAGACAGACAGAGAAAGAGAAAGAGAGGAATATAAATGACAGAATGTGAATGGTATAGAGAGATTGAGAGAAAAATAATGAAATGTTTGAAGAGAATGAAAAGGTAATAAATAAGAAAACAAGAGGGCAGAGAGAGGAGAGAAGAGAGAGAGAGAGAGAGAAGAATAAGATGTGGAAACAATTTAATTTTTTAAGTGTATTTTTTATTTAAAAATTATATATGTTATAGAGAGTTAATAGAACTACAGGGTGTCTTCTGAACGCAGTGCCAAAATTGATACAGCAACTTAGGATATAAAACCAATCGAAATGTTAATAAACATATGTCCAATTTTGAATGGTTTAGAAGTTATAATGTATAAAATTTTTTTCTTAGGACAATATAAATTGAAATAAATGTTGTTTGAATGTTATTTATTTTGTTAAACTTTACCAAAGATGATTAAAAATTAAAAAGCACTTTATATCTTTGAACTACCAAACCATTCGAGAATTCGGACAAATGTTTATTAACATTTTTGGCTTTAGGACATGAAAACAAGTGGGAAATGTTAATAAATATATGCCCGATTTCGAACGATTTTTGAAGTTATAAGGTAGTAAAGTTCTGCTTTCTTAAAACATATAAATTGAAATAAATGTGTTTAAACAAAAATATATCTTATATGAATTTACTTGCATATCAAGATGTAATTATAATCATATGTATATATATTATAAATAATGTAACATAGAATTATATATATATAAATTATTTGTATATATAAATATATAATTATATATACATTTTTTTTAATTATATGATAAAGTAGAAGGAAATAAATGGCGCGCGAGGAGCGCGCGCAATGTTGTGTACTAGTCGTTATAAAAAATCTTGTATTGCAAAGAAAAAATTATGAGAAAAAATCATTTCAAAAAAAAAAGAAAAAAAAACGAAATTATTTTAGATGTTGATCATTAATTGATAAAACACATTCAATATACACAAACAAGAAACAATGGTTCCTAAATATGTTATTGCGCTGCTAATGTGAAAAGTATCTCGAGTATTTATCATCGGCACCGCCAAAGAGCCTTCATACCGGAGAGCTCATCATGCTTCTGAATCTAAGGAATCGTTATCAAGAATTTACTGTATTATCGTGAAAAAGAGAAAGAGCCTTTGTGAAACTTGCTTTAAAATATGGATAAGCAACTAATTACTTTTTTTTAATTTTTAGATATACAATATTTTTGCATTAATCATATTTATTATTTGTAATAAATTGCAATAGAATAAATCATATATTAAGAAAAATAAGAGAGGAGGAAAGAGGAAGGAAAAAAGTTTGATGTATAAAACTACGATGATAGTGCACACGTGATGGTGAACACGATTCAAATCTAATATTTCATAATTCAGCATGCCCGTTCACATAGTTCTCGTTTTCTCCTTTGACGAAATGGATTTATACAATCAAGTGTACAGTATAGAAGGATCAACTTTAAAATGTATTCAGAACTATATTCGCAATGTCGTAGGATTGGCGCCGGTTATTTTTTCGGGTAGAGGATTCTTTCAGTATTTGTTTGGTCTTATTCCAAATCGATTACCTGTAGTAGTCGGTAAAGTTCTCACTACATTTCATAATTTAATATATACGTTATGATATGTGTATATTAAATTTTTTTAATATTATCTTCTTTTATTCTCTATAAATTGTTATGTTTCCTTTCTTCATTTTGCAGATGGCAATCTTCTCGAGCTGTCGAAAATAGAAAAACTCACAGTGGAGTAAATTGATGAATATTACAAAAAATTTATGGAACATTTAATTGAGTTTTTCGAAACGCAAAAATACAATTATATAAATGCGAGAACAACTACTCTCGAAATCGACTTGTGATATGTGCTCAATAGGATGATATCATCTAAATTATAAATTTGTTATTTTATTTGTAAGTTTCTCCAACTAATTATCATTTTCTTAAGAAGTTTAAAATATTTCGAAAAATGAAAGAATTAGATATGTATTTAATATGTATTATTATGTTATATATATTATATATATATATACATATATATATATATATATATATATATATATATATATATATATATATTTATTTATTATTTGACTCAATTTGAATATATTGATTTAATATAATCACACGAGTTTTATATTATCATACATCTATATGTAGTTTTTGATATTTCTAAACAAACGAATTAATTAAAATAAAGTAAAATTTCTATTTTTCTAAATAAAAATATACAAAAGCCAAATTTAGTAAATTAATAAGTAAATATAATAGAAGATTGCAATTATTGTGTGGACAAATCGAACAATTAAACGTGTCATTGCAAATTGCAAAAACAGTCATGTATACGAATAATAAAAAAATTGTTTTATTAAAAACGATTTTTAGGTAATTATTAATTTTAATAATTATATTTTTATTATCATTAGATTATAACGTATAAATTGACAAGTGATCGCATTCAGATAGTACTTTGCGCTAGAAAAATAGCTAAACCGGCTACAATAAAAATTCCAAAACACCAAAGATTCATTCTTAATACCTGTAATAAAAAAATCATTTTTGAATCGTTTTTATTATGTTTTTATCTTATTCTCGTACCTTGTCCTGCCATTCCTTATGGGCTATGCATTCGCGAAAACTCATACGAGTAAAATGCACGCTGAAATAAAGCGGTATCCAGGAATTGGGAATGAACGTATACAAAATTTTGTCCACGAATTTTCGTAGAAGGAAAGATTTTCTCATTACTAAATCTCTCATCTGAAAGACATAAAAACATGCTTAATTTCTTTCAATTCAATAGAGATATCCAATATGGTAAATATTGTCACGAAATAAACCTCCAGATAATTATACATTGCAAGATCACATATGCATGGCCATCGTCGCATCGTAATTCCGAAAATTTCGGTAGAATTTTGGCAAAGTCCGAATTATAGCATTCCATTAATTCATCGAGCAATAAAACATCCTCAAATCCCTGATAGAATAAATAAATATTTTGTAAAAGAATATTCTGTTTACTATATACTTTGTTCCACACATATGTATATTAATATTGCATAACTACGTTTAAAACGTTTTCTCCAAGTGCGATAAAAAATAATTCACAAAAATTTTATCAATTCGATAAAATCACTTACAGCATTCATTCCTTGAGCATAAAACGGAACCATCGCATGTGCTGCGTCGCCAATTATAAGAGCCGTTTTCCCAACGTGATAAGGTTTACACTGCAAAATGCGACATCATGCTTATCCAAATAAATTGAACGGTTATGAAATAAAGTATACTAATAAAATGGAAATTAAACCTTAATCGATATTAACGTTTGCGGTTCTCTTTCAAAGAACTGTTGCACCAATCTTTGCTCGCCGATTAGCCGCAAAAGATCAGGAAAATGCTTATTGTAGAATTTTAATAACGCCACGGATGTTTTTCAGTTTTTCCAGCACATGAAATGGAGCGAATAAATTGCCAGTAAACGTGCGATCTTTTTCGGTAACGAAGTCATCATGAATTCACCACGCGGCCAAATATGAAGATTGTTTACCGCTCATCGCAAACTATCAAGAAATTGTCCGTAGGTCAAACAAATGCGATTCAATTGGAATTATCGCGATACTTACCTCGTTATTTTTTTCCAGCCGGCACGGAAAGTTCAACGTAACCGTGCTCAATATATGTTTGTATGTAATTAAAGAGTGGTCTTTTAGTCATAATTTTTCGTACTTTCGAGTACGCACCATCCGCGCCAATTATCAAATCAGCTTCTGCATCTTCTATCGTTCCCGTTTTCACACTAAAAACAAGAGATATAGCTAAGTGGAATACGCTCGCTTGTTCGATCACGATGCTTACTCACTTTAAAAATTTCATTTTTCCCTTATCCAAATTGGCATCCACGAGTTTTTTATTGAAATTGATTTGCACTTTGGATATTTCTCCGCGGCTATCCATAAAATGTAAAAAATCGATAGAATGAGATTCAAATTGTTTACTTGAATTAATTTTTGCATCGAACTGGTTTTACTCGATATTATGTTCACGCGACTCAAGTCTACATTATAGAAAGCGGTGTCACAAGTAAGGTGATATGCGCAAAATTTTTGCGGCTTCACATATACGATGTCATCAGATATCATGCACATGTAGATCTTGTAACTTGATTTGATTAAAAAAGAAATAGTTTTTTATTTTTCGTATCCAATCATCAGCTTTAATTTATAAGATGATTGAGATAATTAAGAAATGTGATATTTCTTTTTTAAATAAATTAGGGTAAAAAATATCGATTAAGAGAAAAAAAAAAGAAATATTTTATCTATGTGTGCTAAAAAGTATTCACAATACATTTCTTTTAGTATTTCTGTTTCTGCAATGAAATTAGTTTCGATCTTCATTTATAAGTTCTTTTCAATCGGCAGGCAATGAACCGTTAGTTAAAAAGAACCTGAGTAATGGTTAATTAGAGTTTCACTACAGAAGAATTAAAAGTTGTGTGTTATCTAATTTTCTCAACTGTTTTTACAATACGAAAAGTTTTATATACAATTTTTTCCGCATTGTTTTATTTTTAATTTATTTTCTGATGTAAAATTACCGCTGTATC
Organism: Camponotus floridanus; assembly: GCF_003227725.1. Lineage (NCBI taxonomy): Eukaryota > Metazoa > Arthropoda > Insecta > Hymenoptera > Formicidae > Camponotus > Camponotus floridanus. The sequence goes on from NW_020229408.1 coordinate 41,728, forward strand.
GTTTATATATTAAAAATCATTTGATAAATCGTCCATATCTATAGTTTAGTAACCATATATGTAGTAGTAACCATATCTATAGAGTAACCATAGTAACCTTAGTAACCATATCTATAGAGTAGTAACAAAATAGTCATACCATCCAATAAAATCACATTAAGATATCGCCTGTTAATGGAATAGATGCACTGCAAAAGAGATAATTAACGTGTCGAAACGCATAAAAGATACGCAAAATTACGCACTAAAATGCAAAAGACATTTTGATAGTTTAAAGTAATAAATTGATGAACATGAACTCACATTTCCCTTGACATTATCGTAAAGAACTTCCTTCAGATTACCATTCTTATCGTGAAGCATTCTGCCGCGCATGCTAGTAGCGTTTTGTTTTTACCAAAGTATCTTCAAGATCGACCGCTCTTAAAGCCTCTCGGCCTCGAAATGACAGCGCTAGATTAATGCTTTGACCAGATGAATCTTCCATTCGTAAATCTAAAGATTTCAAGATTTGAAATTACAATCATCGAGTTGAGAATGAGTATAAATNACAAGATATAAATAGAAAATGCAGATCGCAATCAGTTGATAACAAATGATAAATGTACTTATAAGAAAATTATTTGGCCGATACGATAATTAGATTTATAATTTCTTAAACGGTATCTTAAAAATACGGTAGCATACTGTATCAGACAAGTCTCCCCAGAGGAGAGTGAAATTGGGCGCCAGGCGCGGTTCCGCGCCACGATAACGATAAGGTCCGACAACTCAGAGCTCAGTATGTGGCAGAGGGGCAGGATTCTTTGTGAAATTAGAAAGAGAACGCTAGATGATTTTCAGGAGAGAGAAATAATCGACACTCAATTTATCTTATTTACAATTACTTAAAATATATTGAACAGTTATAATACAGAATAAACGATGTAACAGAGATAATAATAAGATGATAGACAAGATTCAATAATTAAAAAAATAAACAAAGAAAGAAAACATAAGTTTCGGAATATAAACAACTGATAATATGAGTTTGAAAGACAAAGGAATTAAGATTTATCAAGAGACACGGTAGTGTCTTGTGCTAAGTCCCGCGTAAGCAACAAGACGCGCCGTATCATTACGCGAGTCGGATAGTTGGAGATGTTCGAGATTATCATATTGAAATAATCGCTGAACGGATCGAGTTCTTATTAGGCTTAATGGATAGCTTGAAGTTGATTTATATGAGAAAAGTGTCTTTATTTTTGCTCTACGTGCATCGTGAACAGCAATATTATGATCCAAAGTCGAAATATGAAAAATTTTCATTAAGAAACGTTTCCTTGGTCATCATCGCCCAAGTCCCCAATGCGCAAGCGTAAAAAGTTGTACGTTTGCCGCATTCGACGTAAGATTGCGCTAGCGGCGCTCCGTGATGTTAAGACTATTATATACAGGGTGTCTCATTTTAATCGATGGATCCAAATTTCTCCTAAACTACATCAGCTACAAAAAAATGTTTCAGACAAAAGTTGTATGGCTTGAAGGGGAACATAAGGTGGTGTCATTGGTTTGGCATTGAAAAGTCACCTGAAGGTTACGTGAAGATCACATCTAACTTTTTAAATGGGACTTCCTATATGCTTTTGCATATTCTTATAGTTCATCTCGAGAGCTTTCCGAAATACTATAATTAAGTTAATTTTCATTAAGTAGTTTTCAAGTTATGAGACTTGAAATCATTTCTTAATTTTACATAAGTCGTAAAATATCTAGTAAAATATTCATTCAGCTCTCGACATAAGCTATAAGAATATGCAATAAAAAATAGGTGATTCCATTTAAGAAATTAAAGATGTCCTTGACCTGACCTTAACGATGCTATCCGAGGTCAAACCAATGACACCATCTTATATTCCCCTCAAAATCATACAATTTTTGTCAAAAACGTTTTTCTCTAAAATGCTTAGTTTTTGAATGAAAAGAGGTGTACGGTTTCTAATGACATATTGATTTGTAGTTATCCGTTATTTTTGCAATAAGAGTAGCTAAGAAGTTTGAAGGATCTGAATATCTATATAGTAAGCAAAGAGGACCGTCTAATTTTAATGAAATATGACGGGGGTGATGGCGGGTTCTTTGCTCATTTATTTAGAGATGTTTAACATATAGTACAAAAAAGAGTGATATCCCTAAAAAATTACCCTTTTAAAAAAAAGGTAAAAAAAGGTGCTAAGTCCGCGTAAAAAACAGTATATGTATTTGCAGAATAGTGTATTATTAACTGTAAAAAACTACTGTATTGTATATCCTACAAAAATAATGATATCAAAAAAGTTGCGCTAAGTGAAAATAAAAGCTTATAAAAATACTTTAACCAAAAAAAGTTATACAAAATAGCTGATTTAATTTTCTACATTATATCCTAGAAAAATAATGATATCCAAAAATTACGCTAATTGAAAATAAAAACTTGAAATAATTTAACTAAAAAAAATTGTACAAAATAATTGTTTTAATTTCATACAAATAATATTAAAAAGTTGCGCCAATTGAATAAAAATTTTTACTATAAAATAGACATATTTCTTTTTTATTTTCAATATTAAAAGAAAAATGATATGAAATGAATTGTAATATATCTATTATAAAAAATCGAATTAAAAATATGAACAATCATATACATTGCAATAATCATATGCATATATCCTGAAAAATTTAATTAAAAAAAAAAAGAAAATGATAATACAAAATACAATATTAAAAATTATTAAAAAAATTAAAAATTAGAAATTAATAAATAAAAAATAAAAATTTATATAAAAATTAATACATATAAAAAAATTTTAGTTAAAAAACTTAGCGCTGCTACGCTGAACAATGTGCTAATGAAATTAGCAGCGCTAAGTTTTCTAACTAAAATTTTTTTATATTAATTTTTAATTTTTATATAAATTTTTATTTTTTATTTATTAATTTCTAATTTTTAATTTTTTAAATAATTTTTAATTTTGTATTTTGTATTATCATTTTCTTTTTTTTTTTTTTTTTTTTTTTTAATTAAACTTTTCAGGATATATGCATATGATTATTGCAATGTATATAATTGTTCATATTTTCAATTCGATTTTTTATAGATATATTACAATTCATTTAATATCATTTTTCTTTTAATATTGAAAATAAAAAAGAAATATGTCTATTTTATAGTAAAAATTTTTATTCAATTGGCGCAACTTTTCAATATTATTTGTATGAAATTAAAACAATTATTTTGTACAATTTTTTTTAGTTAAATTATTTTAAGTTTTTATTTTCAATTAGCGTAATTTTTGGATATCATTATTTTTCTAGGATATAATGTAGAAAATTAAATCAGCTATTTTGTATATTATAATGAATGACGCGAAGGTCACATATAATCATAACGGAAACGATCTATTTATAATGCACGATTATAATATAACGATGAGAGCGATATGGAAACGAACATAATGTCTCACGAATCGCGATAAGAAAACTCAAATAATAATTAACAGCGAAGAAATCTGTAATACTCGAAATACAGTAATAAGTCGGATTTCAGAACACGCTTAGAGGCACGAGCCTTGCCAAAAGATTTCGATATAAATTGAATTATATTTCCTACAATAATCAACGGTAATTAGCGGTAATCAATTACAAGATAAGAATCACGATCAGAATATAGCAGACGCGTACGATTTCGGAACACATTCGGAGGCACGAGCCTCATGTAAAATTTCGATATAAATCGAACTAAACTTTATATAATATTTGATGGTAACTAATAATACTAACATTCAAAAGTGAATGATAACGAGCAAAATATAATAATTGAGTATGATTTCGATATAAATCGAATTAACTTTCTTATAATAGTCGGAGATAATTTTCGACAATACATTCAATATATAACAAAGGTTATTATTAACGGTAATTTCAAGTACACCAGCACGAGTATTGTCTCGCAGCGGCCTTATCTCGACCTTATCTCGACCGCACTCGGTGAAAATAAACATGATTCTCAAACAAGATAATTTCAAAATGAACGTTAACGGTCATAAATTTAGACGGAGATTTTGCGATATATACTGTTCTTGCCGAGCAAATTTTGCATATTCGGTACCTTTTGCTCGCAAAGAAAGTTCTCGCGCAAATCCCGATTTTCTTTACGTTAAATGGAACGGCCGGAATTTCGTCATCACTGAGACTCACCATTCGGCACGAAACGTAACGGTAAAACGAAAGACGGTACGGAAATGGTACGGAACGATTCTATACGGTACGGTACGAGATACACGGTACGGTAAGCGACTGTCGGCACGAATCTTTTGAGAGGGACAAATCCGCGACACCCGGTGCCAGCTGGCATCCGGTAACTAAACGCGAGAAAATCACACAGCTTTCTGTAATACAACAGTACGATATAATTGTCGCCCTGCAACGGTATACAGAATTTTGTGTGACGCCAGCTGCTCCCGGGAGAAAATCGTGTGGCTACCTACAATTCTTTGGTGGCGGCTTCCTCGTTGGGTCATCTCCTCTCAGTTCGCACAGACGCAGAGACTAACTGTACTCTATTAAGGCTCACCGAACAGTGACGATAACGGAATGGGTCCGCGACGCCCTCGAGTCCCGCGCCGATTTTCCGCGCATCTCGTCGATTTTCGCCAAAAAGGAGGTCGTTTCTCCGCCCCCTTCAAAATTGGAACTGCTTGATGGGGTTGCCCTTACACAGGGATCCAGAATCAAAAATGACGGTATCTCAGCGGTATTGACTTCTCAGTTCGGCAGGCTGGCCAGGCAGTATCCTTGTCCGTTTCTGGAAATATTTCTTTTTCCTAGTCTAGTAGCAGCCTGAGGATGGTTGTCCATCAGGATTCTCTGCCGTCATCATTCTGAAAATTTTCGGGATTACTATTGCTCCGATATACGACTAGTGGCGGCGCGGGATCTCGATACATTACCTGTTTTTACGGGAGCTTTGGTCCATTCTTCGTCTCTTCTTTGCGGTATCATACGGGATCATACATATTGCGGTATCGCACGCTCGTACAGATCGTCGCACTTTACGCTCGAACCTTAAATCTAGGCTGAAATTAATCTTAATGGATAATTATAGTTCCCCCTCAGGCGCGAGGGACGATCCCGTACTCGCTTTCTCCCCTCGACGAGGGTCACTGTGACGGAGCTCAAAAGCGTCACGTCACAATATATAATATGAGATTATAAATTTCACTTTCATACTATTTATTCAAAAAAGAATTAAATAATATAAATTTGAAAAATAAGATATATAACAAATATGCATCAGATATATTTTTAGAAGATGACTAAGAAATGATTATTAAAGGAACGTTGTTTTTTAGACATTTTCAAGATATTTGTAGAACTTGGATAAAGTAATATACAGTGATGGGAAAAAGTTCCGGAACGGTCAAATAACTCAGCGAGGTTGCATTTTTTGGAAAAATGTTATATACGAAAGTTTTATGATTTTTCCCTATCTATCTAATGATGATATTAATTTTGACCTTGACTATTATTTTGAAGGTCATTTCAAGGTCAAGTTCAATTTTTCAAATGGGAACCACTATTTTTTACCGCGAATTTGGAAAGAGCGGAAAATTTTACGTTCAGGACATGACCTTTTAAATCAGAGTCAAGGTCATTTCAAGGTGAATGTTCGAAAATTTCAGGGATGACAATAGTAACTTAACGAGGTTTTAACTGCAATTTCAAACATCCTGCAATATGTATGATCAGTCTTTTCTAACAATACCGCCGGCATTAGCATTACCCGAGATGTACCGCGTGGAGGTTGCACGGTCGGGTTTACATCTCTTCGGGGTGCTTTGTTCAGGTGGTTGCCGTCACCTGTGTGTGTGTGTGTGTGTGTGTGTGTGTGTGTGTGTGTGTGTTGTATTTAATGTATTAAGTGTTCAAACTGTTGCCCGTGCACTGCTTGGCAGTGACCCATACGTATGTAAATACTTTCCTGAACATTTCGCAACATTTCTGGTGTGATTGAATTAGAAACATTTATTATCCTTGCTTGCAATTCATTAATCGGCAGGTTTTTTCTCAAACACTTTACTCTTTAAGTATCCCCAATAAAAGTAGTCCAACGGTGATAAGTCCGGTGATCTGGGCGGCCATTCAATCGATCTTCTTCTACCAATCCATTTATTAGGAAACACTTCATTAAGGTAATCTCGAGTAACTACCGCGAAGTGAGCTGGGGCTCCATCTTGTTGAAACCAAACTTGTTCAAAAGCAGGTCCAAGAATTTCTTGGATACGTGGGACCACTTGCGTTCGTAGGTGCCGTCACCTGTGTGTGTGTGTGTGTGTGTTTTTTTAAACGCACACGCACACTCACACGCATGTAGTAATTACTTTTGCTTGTTTTTTGAGAAGTGCAGGTCGAAATCAATTTAGATTCAATAATTCAACAATTATGATTCAAAATGAAATTCATTCAATGAATTTTTTATGTAAAATTAGTACATAATAATATTTCTGTGTAAAACCCGTATTGATTAGGTAACTACCACATTATTTATGCAAATAAGAAGTTTTGACCTCATAAGCTTTAAATTGTTTTTGAGTATCTTCGTCATGCCGTTATCGTTGTAAAAATAATTTCATACAATTATTCATTGTTGCATTGTAAGTTTATGGTTGGTTTTCTATCGGTTGTATCGAAAATGCGTTTGACTGATACAGAGCGTATTCATGTTCTTATAATGCGAGGATGTGGTGATAAAATGAGATCCTATGAAGAAGTTGCCACGCTGTTTAATAACAGATTTCCAAATCGTGATCCTATTTCAAAATCTACTGTCCATCGTACTGTTTTACGATTCCAGAGAACTGGTTCAGTTATTGACGAACGAAGATTAAGTAGACCAAAAACAGCTACTAACGATGACGTGTCTATGCAGGTTCTCCAAAATATTATTGAAAACCCGCACAATCCTCCTTCGAGAATAGCTCAGGAATATGATATCGACCGAAAATCCGTTACAAAAGTTTTAAAGTCACACGGTTACCACCCGTTTAAAATACGACTCGTCCAAGAACTCTCTGAAGATGACTATGACAGAAGAGTAGAGTTTTGCGATGAAATGATGAGGAGATATGACGATAACAATCAATTCTTCAGTTGGATTTGTTTTTCTGACGAAGCTACTTTTGAATTGAGCGGATCTGTCAATCGTCAGAACATGCGATATTGGGCGGATGTTAATCCTTATTGGATGAGAGATTCGCATACTCAACACCCACAAAAACTTAATGTTTGGGCAGGAATTATTGGACAAAATATTGTTGGGCCGTATTTTATCGCAGGGAACATAAATGCTGAGAATTATCTGCATCTATTACGAACGCAAGTGGTCCCACGTATCCAAGAAATTCTTGGACCTGCTTTTGAACAAGTTTGGTTTCAACAAGATGGAGCCCCAGCTCACTTCGCGGTAGTTACTCGAGATTACCTTAATGAAGTGTTTCCTAATAAATGGATTGGTAGAAGAGGATCGATTGAATGGCCGCCCAGATCATCGGACTTATCATCGTTGGACTACTTTTATTGGGGATACTTAAAAAGTAAAGTGTTTGAGAAAAAACCTGCCGATATTAATGAATTGCAAGCAAGGATAATAAATGTTTCTAATTCAATCACACCAGAAATGTTGCGAAATGTTCAGGAAAGTATTTACATACGTATGGGTCACTGCCAAGCAGTGCACGGGCAACAATTTGAACACTTAATACATTAAATATAACACACACACACACACACACAGGTGATGGCAAGGGGAACTACCTGAACAAAGCACCCCGAAAAGATGTAAACCCGACCGTGCAACCTCCACGCGGTACATCTCGGGTAATGCTAATGCCGGCGGTTGTTAGAAAACACTGATCATACATATTGCAGGATGTTTAAAATTGCAGTTAAAACCTCGCTAAGTTACTATTGCCATCCCTGAAATTTTCGAACATTCACCTTGAAATGAGCTTGACTCTGATTTAAAAGGTCATGTCCTGAACGTAAAATTTTCCGCTCTTTCCAAATTCGCGGTAAAAAATAGTGGTTCCCATTTGAAAAATTGAACTTGACCTTGAAATGACCTTCAAAATAATAGTCAAGGTCAAAATTAATATCATCATTAGATAGATAGGGAAAAATCATAAAACTTTCGTATATAACATTTTTCCAAAAAATGCAATCTCGCTGAGTTATTTGACCGTTCCGGAACTTTTTCCCATCACTGTATATACCTATATATATATATACAGGGTCTACCAAAAGTGTGGAAACCCCTAAATATCTCGGAAAATATACGTTTTACAGAAAAGTGTTTCCAACAAAAGTTGTAGGGTTTAAGAAGATCTATATACTGATTCTATCAGTTTGACCTTGGATGGCGTCGTCAAGGTCAGGTCAAGGTCACATTGACTTTTTTAAATGACACCCCCTACATTTGATTGCATATTCTTATAGCTTAATTCAAGAGCTTTCCAAAACACTATAATAATGTTCATTTTTATTAAGTACTTTGCGAGTTATGAGGGTTGAATGATAGAGTAGCGCCGGTATTAACATTATCCAAGGTGTACTACATGGAGGTTACTCGCTCGGATTTGCATCTGTTGTGTGTGTGATCCAGCTAACTAAGGCAAGATCGGTCGTGGATCCAGTCAGCAAAAGCAAAGACCCAACCAAATTACAATCGAGCATTTAAAGACCTGGAAAGCAATCGACATAGTAAACAGTAAATAAATTTGTGGATGCTCATTTATCATAATAATTGTTCGAAATGTGTGCGTGTGCGTGCGTGCGGTGCGTGTATACAGAGATCAGGTTAGGTTGCACCAAACGATTGCAAATGTCTTTCAATGTGTTAAAGTAAATGCTGAAAGTGGCTGCCATTTACTTCCTGACAATATGCTAATCTTTGGTAGAATGTAGAAATGACTTTACGATTCGTTTCAAAAGGTATCAAAGCCATTTCATCCCTTATTCGCTGTATCAATTCGTGAATGGTTTTAGGTTTTGTTCTGTAAACCTTACTCTTCAGATATCCCCATAGATAATAATCAAGAGGAGTTAGATCTGGTGACCGAGGTGGCCAATCCTCTCCTCCCTCATTTCCGTTCCTTCTTCCTATCCACCGTAGCGGAAAAGTCTCATTTAAAATACGACGTGGTCCTGCACCAAAATGAGCAGGAGCTCCATCATGCTGAAACCATATTTCTTGGAAATTATTTGGAAAAGTATTCTGTATGGCTGGAATTATTTGATCAACAAGTAATCTCTCATACCTTTGAGCGTTCAAATATTCTTCAAAAAAAAACGGCCCTATTAAATAGCCATCTATTATTCCGCACCATACATTTATTTTTTGTGGATGTTGTGTGTGAGTTTCCCGCACCCAATTCGGATTCTCATCTGACCAGAAACGAAAATTTTGATTATTAACTTCTCCCGTTAAGGTAAAAGTTGCCTCGTCTGTGAAAACAATTTGATAAGGGAAGATGGGCCGGACATCTATTAGTGCCATCATTCTTTCACAGAAATGTATACGACGCTCCTCATCTCCGTTTTGCAATTCTTGAACGTATTGCAATTTATATGGATGGAACTTGTTCTTCTTTAAAATTCTCCAAACCGACATGGGAGCAATATCGTGAGTTTGAGCGACTCTCTGAACACTAGAATTGGGATCTTCAATAAATGTCTGCAGAACATCAAGTTGTTTTTCTTCGTTGGTTGCAGACAATGGTCTTCCTGACTTAGAGCGATTTCTTACGCTACCAGTTTGTCTAAAACGTTCTATTGTTTTTAACACAGTGGACTTATTAATTCGACGGTTCGGATACGTGTCATTAAATAATCGAACGACATCAGAGAACGATCTTTCGTTATCACCCCATCCACGCATCATGAGGATAGTGATTCTTTCACGTTCCGACAAGTCGCCAGCCATTTTTAAAACGTTTAATTTTAATTAATCGTACGTTGTATTTGGACGATAACAATTAATTTCTGCTTGCTCAAAGCTGAAGTTAGAAGGTGCTCGTTCTTTGATAGCTTTATACATTCTTAGTTGAATTTTAAATGCGAGTTAGACTGCATGTAGTGCGTCACATAGCGGTAAATGAAGGAACTAACGAGACGTTTCATACACGTTTTATGGAGCAATTTTTTGGCAATTTGACTTCAGCGAAATATGAGGATATGTTGAGGAATCGATCTTGCCTTAGTTAGCTGGATCACACACACAACAGATGCAAATCCGAGCGAGTAACCTCCATGTAGTACACCTTGGATAATGTTAATACCGGCGCTACTCTATCATTCAACCCTCATAACTCGCAAAGTACTTAATAAAAATGAACATTATTATAGTGTTTTGGAAAGCTCTTGAATTAAGCTATAAGAATATGCAATCAAATGTAGGGGGTGTCATTTAAAAAAGTCAATGTGACCTTGACCTGACCTTGACGACGCCATCCAAGGTCAAACTGATAGAATCAGTATATAGATCTTCTTAAACCCTACAACTTTTGTTGGAAACACTTTTCTGTAAAACGTATATTTTCCGAGATATTTAGGGGTTTCCACACTTTTGGTAGACCCTGTATATATATATATATATATATATATATATATATATATATATATATTTTTTACAGGGTGACCCATTTTAAATTAGGCAGCCAAATAACTCGAAAAATAAGCACACTACGAAAAAATGGTTAGAATCAAAATTTCGTCATTTCGAGGGGGACGTACAATGACGTTAAAATCAGCCCCCCACCCCTCCCCCTGGGCGGTGAGGGGGGGCAAGTTTGAAATCTTAAATGGGAACCCCTATTTTTCATTGCATATTCTTGTAGCTTATCTCGAGAGCTTTCCAAAACACTATAATTAAGTACCTTTTTATTAAGTACTTTTTGAGTTATAAGGCTTGAAATAATTTCTTAATTTTACATAAACCATAAAATATCTAGTAAACTATTCATTTTTCGATTATCTTACTTTCATACTTTTATGTACAAAATAATGAGAAGAATCAATTGGTGTAAAGAAAACACATAGTTGTTTCTAAGAAAAAATATGTAATTTGCAATTAACAATTCCATATTTTTTCTTAAAAACAACTGTATGTTTTCTTTACACCAATTGATTCCTCTCATTATTTTGTACATAAAAGTATGAAGGTAAGATAATCGAAAAATGAATGGTTTACTAGATATTTTATGGTTTATGTAAAATTAAGAAATTATTTCAAGCCTTATAACTCAAAAAGTACTTAATAAAAAGGTACTTAATTATAGTGTTTTGGAAAGCTCTCGAGATAAGCTACAAGAATATGCAATGAAAAATAGGGGTTCCCATTTAAGATTTCAAACTTGCCCCCCCTCACCACCCAGTGGGAGGGATTGGGGGGCTGATTTTAACGTCATTGTACGTCCCCCTCGAAATGACGAAATTTTGACTCTAACCATTTTTTCGTAGTGTGCTTATTTTTCGAGTTATTTGGCTGCCTAAGTTAAAATGGGTCATCCTGTATATACTTATTCTACAGCGTGTCCCTAAAGTATGGACACACCTGATTTTCTTGGAAAATAAGCGTGCTAGAAAAAAACGCCAATAACAAAAGTTTCGGGAAATCGAACGGTGCATCTAAAAGTGACCTTGAGTTTGACCTCGAGCTTGACCTTCAAGGTTATTTGAAGGTCAAAGTGTTCTTTTTTAATGGGAACCCCTATTTTTGATTGTATATTCTTATAGCTGACCTCGAGAGCTTTCCAAAACACTATAATAAAATATTTTTCCCTCAATCATTTATCGAGTTATGAGGCTTCAAATCATTTCTTAATTTTACATAAACCGTAAAATATCTTGTAAAATATTCACTTTTCGATTATTTTACCTTAATACTTTTACGTACAAAATAATGAGAGGAATCAATTGGTGTAAAGAAAACATATAGTTGTTTTTAAGAAAAAATATGTAATTTGCAATTAACAATTCCATATATATATATATATATATATATATATATATATATATATATACACACGGTGTCCCAAAAGTCCCGGACCGGTCGAATATTTCATAAACTATGCACTTTAGAAAGAAATATTTCAGACAAAACAACTATGTTTTTTCTTTACACCAATTGATTCCTCTCATTATTTTATACATAAAATTATTAAGGTAAGATAATTGAAAAATGAATGTTTCACAAAACATTTTACGGTTTATGTAAAATTAGGAAATGATTTCCAACCTCATAACTCGAAAAGTACTCGATGAAGAAATACTTTATTTTATTGTTTTAGAAAGCTCTCGAGATAAACTACACGAATATGTAACTAAAAATAGAGAGTTCTATTTAAGAAATTGAAGGTGACCTTTACGTCACCTTCAAATGACTCTCCAAGGTTAAATCATTGCTACTAAATGGCCCCCTTTAAGCCATACAACTTTTGTCTGAAACATTTCTTTCTAAAGTGCATAGTTTATGAAATATTCGACCAGTCCGGGACTTTTGGGACACCCTGTATATATATATATATATATATATATATTTTTTTTTTTTTTCCTTTGGGATACATATATACAGGGTGCTTCCGCAACATACAGATCGGTAAGTCGGGTTGCCTTTTTGTCGATCGGACTTCTTTTACCGACCACGCATAATTTAAAAATAATAAAATTAATGGATCGATCATGTAATTTTTTTTCGTGAAAAGTGAACAAATTCCTTGATTGATACCTTGAATGCAAATCCGTAGCAAATGAGGAAAGTGAAATCAGTTTCTAACATTGATGTAGTGTAATTGTAATATTTAATAACATAAATAATATTATATTTAATAACATAAATAACTTAAATAACATTAATAACATAAAATGACACAATTGAAATATAATAACACAGATAAAATATAATGAATTTAAACAAAAAACTATTTTTTAATGTTCACAATATATGCTCAATGTAACTGCCATTCTCTTCTAAACATAAAGCAATCCTCCGCATAAAATTTTTCCATACTTTTCGAATTATCGGAGGAGTGATTTCCGCACATGCGTTTCGAATTTTATTTTTAAGATCTTGTTTATATAATGTTATTTATGTTATAAAATATTATAATTACACTATATCAATGTTAAAAGCTGATTTCACTTTCCTCATTCCCTACGGATTTGCATTCAAGGTATCAATCAAGGAATTTTTTCACTTTTCACGAAAAAAAATTACATGATCGATCCTCTGATTTTATTATTTTTCAATTATGGGAGATCGGTAAAAGAAGACCGATCATCAGATAGGCAACCCGACTTACCGATCTGTATGTGCGGAAGCACCCTGTATGTATATATATGTATATGGTTGTATTTACTGCTGGATTACTCGTTACTATCTTATAAAAATTTTATTATTCATCGATTTTAGTAACTATCTTTAAATTTTCTTTTGCACACATGCAACATTATTTGTCATGATTTTGCTAGCAGTGATTTTTAGATTGAATTTTATTTATTATATATATATATATATATATATATATATATGTAAATATATGTAGATATACATGTAGATGTATTTTATTATGGATTCTTTTATTGTAATTATGAGTCTACGATCAATATACTAAAATTATTCTTATTCACTTAGACAATGCGAACTACTGAGAGGATGTCGGCCAGTGAATTTATGGGAAGTATACGTATGTATATAGTCATAGGAAAAGATATGATCCAGCTGCAACGTTTATAGTATCTATTTAAAATTTTTTTGAGTAAGTTTATTAGGTTATTTTTATAAGTTTTATTAGTATTAAATATTATATCTAATATAATATATTCTTTTGCCGTTTTTAATTAAATGGTTATTTTCTCTTTTTACGTGGAATTCTGTTAATTATTAAAGATGTTATATATGTACATGCATATTTAGACTCGATTTATGCTTGATTAATTCGTAGTAGAATTTTGTCTTCTTTTAGGTATCTTATTGCTGCAAAATTTTATTATCGAAATTTGTTACTAAAATTTTGTTACTAAATTTTGTTACTAAAATTTTGACTTCCTAATAGCATTTTTGTTGTTAAAATTTTGTCTAAAATTTTGCTAAAAATTTGTCACTAAATTTTTGTCACTAAAATTTGTCACTAAATTTTTATCACTAAATTTTGGTTACCAATATTTTGACTTTCTAATTATATCTTATTATTAAAAATTTGTCACTAGATTTTTGTCACTAAAATTTTGTCACTAAAATTTGTATCACTAAAATTTTGTTACTAAATTTTGTTCACCGATATTTTGGTTTTCCAATCATATTTTGTTATTAAAATTCTGCCGTTGAATTTTATTGCAAAAAATTTCGACTTTAATTATAGTTTATTACTAATATCCATTGTTAAAATTTTGTTACAAATCTAGATTTTATTAATTGATTGCTTTCCTTTTCCAGGTTTGTATTTCATTGGTGACATGAAGCAGATTAGTGTCAAGCATAATGAGGGATAGTGAAGTAAATGAAGCTTGAAGATTATAATTTACGCATGTGGCAAAGAGTTAAGTATAAAAGTCTAATTTTGATCGAGCGATTTAGTTGGATTGATGAAGTTGTTAAATTTTTAATATCCTTTTTATATCCTCTTTATTTTATTTTAGGTTAACATTTTTATAATCATATATTCATATACATATTTTTATAATCATATATTCATATACATTATTCTTTCATTTGTTTTCAGGTATCTCCGTTGGCGTGTCATGTAGGATTATCATTAGATGTAGGTAAGTATTGTTTAGTACGTTTTAATTTATATCTCGGTATACTATTTCTAATATTAAATTTCATTCTCCCTTTTTTTCAGATGGAAAATTTAGTTTCAGGGAGTCGTTCAAATTATCTAAAAAATTTAGAGGTATGACTGTTAATTCATATATTAGATTAGAAAGACTGGTTAGGTAAAATGGTCATAAATCAGGTTCAAGTACGCAAAATAAAAGTAATTTTTACTGAGTAATTTTAGAAAAATAATTAGATATACGCGGGTATATTTATACATAATTGTCTTTTTCAGGATTTTAAATACATTTACGGATCTTTATATATAATAGTATATATTATATAGATTTTTCTGGTTAGATCGTTAAATTTTAATTAATATTATTTGTAAAAGTTTATTAGCTTGTCGGCATAGAATTGTTTATTAAATTTGGAGAATGCAATTAGAACAATAATTTTTTAGTTTTGAACATTTAGGTCATCTTTCATATCATTATTTCCAATATTATTTGCAATTTTCAGGCAAACTGTACGTGGTCCGTTGTATGAATCTACTTGAAACATTTCTGGTTGTAACATCGGTGATAAGTGCATACGAATGTATAAGATCAGGCGTGTTGGTAACTCTTATTCAAATTTATATTAAATACGAGGTAACTTATTCGGTTCTATATTCGAATACTTATTCAGCTTTTTATTAATTATTTCATTGAAAGTATTGCAACTGACTAATCGGTTTTATGAGTGCTATGATAATTGCGTAGTAATAAACATTTTATATTCCATGAGGATTTTTTGAAGATAGTAGAATTAATCGAATACTTAAGTAAGGATCATCCTTAATGAGTGCTAATCGCTATATGCGCCTTGTTCCTTTAACATTATAATTCTCCTTTTGAAAATATTTGAAACATGCCCGCGGCGAGGACTTCGATTATTATCGAAGACGCGCGCGGAGAGGTCGGCCGTTCGCGAGTCGCGCGAAATGAAGAGACACTTATACAAGGAACTCGGAACTCTTTAATACACAACACAGAACAACACAGAACACTACAACGTAATCACAGAAACACAATATTAGTAATTCGGCTCGGCACGATATACAAACGCGTCCGCGCAGCTTGACAGCTGGAACCGAACTAGATGACAGGCGCTCCTGTCAACAACCTCTTGACAACGCGCTTCTTTTCGTTAATCGGCGCCGTCCCGATGAACACGGACATCAGGGCCGTAACACTTACCCCCTCCTTATTAAATTGTCGTCCCGACAATTAAAGGCAGGAGGACTTTTAAAATTATCAGAAATAGTCGAGCTCCGTTGTGTCCTCTTGTCCTACTCTGAGCTGCTGCTGCAGATTAACGGACGGCACATTTCCTCTTGAGCTCTGTTGTGTCCTCTTGTCCTATTCTGAGCTGCTGCTACAGATTACTGGACGACACATTTTCTTTTTCTGAATCGACTTTCCTAGAGCTTTTCCTGTCGAATGGAATTCCCGCTGCATTTTCTTGTCCTACCCTGCGCTGCTGCCACAGGTTACCGGACAATGCATCCTCTTGGGTTCCATCGAAGCTCAGGAACATATCCCGATGCGGGGTCTTCGGACGAGAGGGGGGTAACCACCGTGGACCCAACATCCACGAAGGACTCCTCAAGTCCCTGCCTCGGCATTCGCCCTACGGCCCACGTGAAAACCACGGCTCAAAAACCGTGGGCGAGGCAGCACTTCAAGAAAATTATCTTTTTCCTTTTTCCTTTTCCAAAGGTTGTCAAATCCCTTTTCTTTTCCAGAGGTTGTCAAGTCTTAAGATATTATCTTGCCTTTAAAAGAAAAAAAAGAAGGCAGCAGTATTTGTAATTAATAAAATCAAATTAACATATTTACAAAAGTTCGGGCTCCGAAATTTCCTCAATCAAAAACCTGTCTATGATAGAAAGGAGCCAACTTATCAGCATGAACTACTTTTTGTCTATGTCTATTAGATTTTCGAATCGCAAAAACTACATCATTGAGTTTCTTCACTATTCGATAAGGACCCTCCCAGTTACTTTGTAATTTAGAAGCTCTTCCGAACGATCTTCGAGAATTAAAGAACCAAACATCTTGACCTACTTCGAAGAGAATTTGTCTAGCTTTTCGATCATAACGAACCTTGGACCGCAAAGATTGTAGATTTATGCGTTGTCTAGCATATTCGTGGATATTCCGCGTTTTTTCTTTTAAACTCCGGATATAACTTCCAATCGAAACCCTCCTATCTTCCTGGGGAGGACTTCCTCGCAGTAGATCCAAAGGTAAAGTTAAGTTACGGGCGAAATACATTTCCGCAGGGGAAACACCCGTGGCCTCATGTTTTGAAGATCGATGAGCCAATAAAAACATAGGAATCCAACTATCCCAATCTTTTTGATTCTCTGCAACAAATTTTGCTAAATAATTTAAAATCGTCTGATGATGACGTTCAACCTGTCCATTAGACTGTGGATGTAAAACAGTAGTCCTCGTTTTCCTAATCCCCAACTGGCGTGTCACCTCCTGAAAAATCTTTGATTCAAAGTTTTTACCCTGATCGGTATGTATCTCCGAAGGAACTCCATGACGGGAAACTATCTGACTCACAAAAGCCTCCGCTACCGTATTAGCTTTAATATTTTTTAATGGAAGAGCCTCAACCCATTTCGTGAAACAATCGACCGTAACCAACAAGTATCGATTTCTGTTTGAAGTAGTAAGAAGAGGACCGAGAATATCCATTTGGACCCTTTCAAACGGAGCCCCTACATTATATACTTGCATTGGTGATTTTCCCTTCTCCGAAGGACCCTTTTTGGCAACACAAATTTCACAAGAACGGCACCAGTCCTCCACATCATGCTTGCACGTAGCCCAATAGAAACGTTTCCGAATCTTATCTAGTGTTTTGTTCACTCCAAAATGTCCGCCTGTAGTAGATCGTGAGCAAGTTCTAGTATTCGACTGATACAACTCCTGGGAACAATAATCTGAAGAACGAAAGATTTCAAATTCCGAGACTCCCATCTCTTGAAAAGAACACCATTTTCTAAAATTAGGGAATCCCAATACGACCAGTAAATTTTAGCCGAAACATCTTGCGAAGAAACTTCTTCGTGAAGAGGACGTCTTCCTGATTCTTTAGCTCGAAGAAATAAAGAAATTACATGGTCTTCTAACTGTTTTCTGCGCCAATCCTCCAAGTTTTCTTCCTCCAAGACTATACGGGCCACTGAATTTTCTTTAGACTCAGCTTTAGCACAGTAAGCACAGCTCTTTTCTGCACAAGGTCGTCTCGACAATCCGTCAGCATTTTGATGTAGTCGACCCTTTCGATGGATTATTTCAAACTCAAACTGTTGTAATCTTTCAAGCCACCGGGCTAACTGACCCTCCAGATCTTTAAAAGACATAAGCCAGCGAAGAGAAATATGATCTGTACGAATCAGGAACTTCCTTCCATATAAATAATGATGAAAAAATTTGAGAGATTCCACTATAGCCAAAAGTTCTCGACGAGTCACACAATAATTCTTCTCAGCTTTACTAAGGACTCGGCTATAATACGCAATCACTTTCTCCGAGCCGTCCTGAATCTGAGATAAAACTGCTCCGATTCCATGATTCGAAGCATCAGTATCTAGAATGAACTCTCCAAGCTGAGTGGGAAAAGAAAGGATTGGTGAAGAGATCAACTTACACTTTAACTCCTGAAACGCTTCCTGACACGCCTGGGTCCATTCAAATTTATACTGATTTTCAGTAAGCAAAAATAGGGGTTTTGCTATCAAAGGAAAACCTTTTACGAATTTCCTATAGTAGGAACAAAATCCCAGAAAACTACGGACTTGCTTTTTGTTCTGAGGAATAGGCCAATTTTCTACCGCCGAAATTTTCTCGGGGTCCGTAGCAACACCATGTCCAGAAACAACATATCCCAAATACTTCACTTTCCTACCAAAGAGGGAACATTTTTTAGGATTGATTCTCAGGCCCGCTGAACGGAAGCGAAGAAAAACCTCCCTTAGGTTTGATAGCATCTCTTCAAAAGTTTTACTGAAAACAATAATGTCGTCCAGATAGACCAAACAAATTTTAAACAAGATGTTCTGCAACACCTTTTCCATTAAACGTTCAAAGGTCGCTGGAGCATTACATAAACCGAAAGGCATTACCTTGAATTGCCATAATCCGTTTCTTACAGAAAACGCAGTCTTTTCTCTATCCAAAGGATGAACTTTCACCTGCCAATATCCACTTTTTAGGTCTAGGGTCGAAAACCAAGAATTTCCAGACAGCTGATCCAAAATATCCTCAATACGTGGAAGGGGATAGGAATCTTTGATGGTAACGGCATTCAACTTCCGAAAATCCACACAAAACCTCAATGAGCCGTCCTTTTTCTTTACAAGGACTACAGGAGACGTCCATGGGCTTTGCGACTCCTCAATGACATCCTGAGATTTCATTTCCTAAATTATACGATTAACCTCCTCTTTGAGATGTAAAGAGATCCTGCGAGGAGCCTGCTTGATGGGATTAGAATCTTTTAGTTTAATAGCATGTTCTAAAATTTCACAATTTCCCGAAGTTAAATCCTCCGAAAATATATCTTGGAATTCCCTCAGGAATTCAGCAAAAAGATCCTTTTGGTGAGAATTTAAGTCTTTAGAATTTTCTTCAAATAAAGTTTTTAAAGAACACTTCTGAAATTATTCGTTTACAAGGGAACTCACAAGGGAACTCAAGGGCCTTTTCAAAATTACCAAAAAAAGGATCGAAAATTTTTTCCAAATTCAGCATTTGAAGGAAATCAGCTCCCAATATACAATCGTCAGAAATATTTGCAACCAGCATCAGAACATCTAAAGAAAATTCCCCTAATTTAACTTGGACAATGACTTTAAAAAGAATCGGAACAACTTCTCCCGTCGGGTATCTAATAAAACTTCCCCTAACCTCGTACCGCCGTCCTGGCGCCTTAACCAGATTTTTATTCAAAACCGAGATATCGGAGCTCGTGTCAATTTTAAAATTACAGCTATTATGATCAACCGAACCTTTATAAGAAAACAAAAACGAATCTTCTCTTATCCTACCTAAATTAAAATATTTTTCATTTGGGGCATTCATTCCCCCAGTCGAACCCGCCCCGGAAAGCTCGACTAATTCTTGTTTTCCTCATATGACGGGCATTCTGATCGGAAGTGCCCCTCAGCGCCGCAGTGCCAACACTCCTTTTTTGACCCAAAACTGTTCTTCCGAAATTTATTATTCTTACTCTCTAACCTTCCTTTACCGTTTTCGTTTGTTCTCACCTCCCCAGTCTTTTGTCCGCCGAATTTGTTATTAAATCCGTTATTAAATTTATTATTAAATTTATTAAATTTGTTTTTGGGGAAGCTATTTTCCTGGATGACTTTCACAGCCATCGCTCTTTCTACCGCGACTTTCAAGGAAGAAATATTCTCTAACTGTAGAGTTCTCTTCAGAAAGCCGTCTGTCAACGCGGCTATGAACTGCGCGCAAGCAATTTTGTCCCTCACTTCGTGGGAACATTCGGGGTAAGCGAGTCGAGATAGTCTTTCCAAATCCGCGCCCAAGGTGGCCAAATCCTCCGAATTTTTTTGCTTTCTGTTAGTGAATTGGGAATAGAAAGACTGGGCCAGATACCCCTCCCCGAAACGTAATTCCAATTTAGATTTCAAATCCGCGTATCCCAAACTCCCGATTTCGAGAATTCCATCTAGGACCGAACGCGCTTTGTCCCTTAAACAAGCTGCCAGAGCCACAGTCTTGTGAAAATCGTTCCATCCGTTGGCACGCGCTATCAACTCGAATTGAGTAAGAAATTCGCGCAAGGGAGCACTTCCGTCGTAATTATCAGGTTTAAGTTTGAAACCGAGCTCGTGTGAGTTATTATTGGAAGGACTTAGCTGTGGTGCTGGTGATTGACGCTCTCGCTGATTGAGGCTTTCTTCCAAACGCCGGAGCTCGCCGTCCCTTTCCCGGAGCTGCGTCTCAAATTCAGCGCGCATCTGCCGACGCTCTTCTCGCAGCTCGCGGATCTCCCGCATCGCAGCCTGGAGCGTGGTCGCCTCCAACGACGGTCCCGAAGAAGGAAGCGGGGTCGCCGCACGGATCCTTTTGCGCGTAGAGACGCCCGTCGCTGGTTCTTGCAGCTCAAAATTGGTGGCCATCTCTCCGTCCTTTTTGGCACAAAACGTTGCTCGGAAGGAATTACCGCGGAGTCCGCTCAATCCCGGACGAGCCCCCAAAATGTTACGCCCGCGGCGAGAACTTCGATTATTATCGAAGACGCGCGCGGAGAGGTCGGCCGTTCGCGAGTCGCGCGAAATGAAGAGACACTTATACAAGGAACTCGGAACTCTTTAATGCACAACACAGAACAGCACAGAACACTACAACGTAATCACAGAAACACAATATTAGTAATTCGGCTCGGCACGATATACAAACGCGTCCGCGCAGCTTGACAGCTGGAACCGAACTAGATGACAGGCGCTCCTGTCAACAACCTCTTGACAACGCGCTTCTTTTCGTTAATCGGCGCCGTCCCGATGAACACGGACATCAGGGCCGTAACAATATATATATATATATATATAACATATATACATATATGTACATATATACATATATACACAATATATATATATATATATATATATATATATATATATATAACATATATACATATATGTACATATATACATATATACACAATATATATATATATATATATATATATATATATATATATATTGCGACGCTTTTTCAATTCTAATTTTGATTCTCGCGGGGGAGTGGAAGCGCCGTCAAAAACACAAGGGTTTTATGTACTCGCGATCGGCGGGACGGGGATGGAGGGTGTCCACGCGCGAGCCGCGGCGGAGCGAAGGCCGTTTCGTTACCTCAGAACTGGGCGCCAGGTACGGTCTCTCACGTACCAGTTTTCACAAATTCTTCGAAAAGCGCGAAAGAATACGACAGCCCGCTTCGCCACGGGCTGGCTAGCTCGCCTAACGGTAGAGGGGCGGGGTTTGAAAGAAAAAGTTAATTGATTGAGCGAGCTTACTAAATTGACAGACAAAGACGGACACAGAAATCACAGATGATCGCCAGTCAAATAAAGAACGCGAGATTTAATAAATAAAAAAAATAACAGATTTATTAAGAAAATAAGAAAGGGTTAACAGAAAAGAAATAGAGTTCGATACAAAATGGAAACAGAAATAATGCACTAGCCACGAACGGACAATAAATCTCGAAACGCTAGAAAAACGCGCGATATTCTAAGTCGGTCTAACAAAGAGTGTCTATTACGGAAGCTTCCTGAAGTCGAAGCTCCTGAGAACAATAATTTCTATACGGAACTTTGATAATTCGAATTCTCGATAACGGTCGTACCATACGCGAGAGAGAGAGAGAGTGCGATAATACCTGCCTATCATTCGCAGCTTCGACAGCCTCGCGGAGATCTGACTAATTAGCTGCGTATCTCGCAATTTCCTCCGAGCGTACTCGAAGTCGACAACCCAGAAATAAGACGGCCGATTAGTTACGCAATAAGCGAAAAGATATTAGTTTCGCGAGGAGAGATCTCGCATACGATTGGCGGACGATACCGGCGAAGTTCGATAGCCGGCGGCGGTCGGAGATTTTTCCGCCTTTTTCTGCGACGCTCGCAACTTAAATATTTCTGGCATTCGGGGCGATGCGACAATGTCGTGTCACGCCCCCGATACCTTCGACAGCGTGAGAATTAATTATCTTCTCGGTCTCAAGGCAATAAGGAAGGCCGGGCGACAGTCCCGCACCGCGCCTCCTTCGATAGCCGCAAAATTTGCCAGGAGTTTCCTGACCTCAGATATCGATACTTAGAATCGTGCGATACCCGCACACCGCGACAATTTCGAGGAATTAAGTTCCTTTTTCGAGACGAACAACTCGCACGCACACAATGGATGCGACAATAATACGCAGTTTCACGCAATATTCACGAACGACGATGATACTACCCGAAGACACATTAATCCCGACCAATTACGTTCCACAGACTCGCTCTGAGACATATTTCAGAGGTGCGAGACGCGGCTTCGACAACCAAACGACAGCCCGTGCGAACTACGCATTTCTCGCGATTTACGACGCACGCGGTCGATACCCAACGGTCGAATGCTACGCGTATTACGCACCCTGATACCCGGAGAGAGACGAGAATTACCCTACGATACGCACTTCCGTCGCCAGTGTCCGCGCTTCCTCGGTCGCTTATCTCCGATCGCCCGAAATGCACAAAATCGACCGACTCAGCAGAAGGCTCGAGCGGTCGCGATAAATGCCGTAATGGCGACGGCGATAGAACGGCCGGCGAGCGGGCACAATTAAATACGCGGTACGCAATAATTCGTGGGCAACCTCACCGACGGAACTCCTTCCGGCTGCGGGGATGATCCTCGGCCTCGTCCTTCACGGTCGGTCTCGAGCCCACACGACAATACACAGAGGACTTTACTTTTTGACTCTTCAGTCGAGCGGCCGCGGCAAAAGTGATCCCTGGATCTCGCGATCCAGGGTCGATAGCGGGGTCGCTGGCCGCGCAGGAGGATGCGCGGACCCCCGGCCAATTAGCGGCCGACACGCGCGAGGTCCTGGCGCCTCGCGCGCCACGCGAGGCATTCTCGCGCCCCGCGCGAAATAGCGCCAAACTTGAACGCTGCCGCGGGCCCTTGTTCGGCCCGGGTGAGGTCCTTCCCTCGCCGATCCTCCCTTGGAGGATGGTTGTCGTATCGGCTGTCGTTCCCGGCTGTCGAGGAGAGGCAATGCTGCTCTCTCTCGACAGCCTCTCTCGACAGCTCTGCTCTGTTCGGTTTTCCGATGCCGGGTTCTCGGGGTCAGGCTCCTCCGTTCCTCCGAATCTCCCTTGGCTGTCGTGTTTAGCTGTCGCGGGGAGGCGATGCTGCTCTCCCCTGTTCTTCGGTGTTCGGTGGCGCGGTGCCTCCATCCAGGCTCGACACAAATTAAAAAATACAAAAAAAAAGAATTACTATCATACGCTATTATACCCATTCGCTCGTCTCTCCGGGGAGTACGGTAGCTCTCTCTCTCTCTTGACCTTTGGCGCGGCCACTCGGCTCGCGCCCCGTCACAATTGCCGGGACGGATAGACGCGACGGGACGGCCACGTCACAATATATATATATATATATATATATATATATATATATATATTCACTAAAATTCAACATATAATTAAATAAATAATTCGATAATTTAGTGTGCTAATTTGTTACCGTAGTCTGGATTTTGTTGCTTAAACCGTTTAGCAGACAATTACGCTTAAAATGGCTGGGGCCAATCTGACATTAAGTCAGCCCCTCCATAATGAAAAACAAATAAAATGCTCCAATCAAAAATTAATTACGCTAGAGTTTGTTGCTTCAAAATCATGTAAAAGCATTTTGTAAAAATTGCATTATTTAATTAAAATTAACAAACCATAAGTATCATCGAGCAATGCCACTCAATTGTACAAGAGAATGGCAACTAAAAGAATTTGTTGCTCGCGTCTTTTTGGTATTAAAATAGTTAATAGACAATATACTATCGAAATATATAAAAGATTGAATTTGTTGCTCGTTTTAAAATTACGTATACCCAGGTCGAGCAGAATACGTAGGGACAATTTTCTAACGCCGACCACCAGATTATAAGAGAAAGCAATACCGGAACATAGAGACCTTTTGCTCTCCTTGTGGTAAACCTGAAAATCATAAAATATATTAGAAACTAATATATTAATATATGTAAATCTTTATCCAATCTGGGATAAATTAAGAATTTTTACAAATTTGCGTACATATTACAAAATAAAAATGCATGTGCAATTGAGTCTGAGAACCATTACATATAGCTGTCTATTCAAATTACTTAATTTTGCATATTTAACTAATTTACTTTTCAACATCAAATAAATCATCATATTAAATATGAATACTTGTTATAATAACAAAATTATATTTTCAGGAATGTATAAATATCACTCTCTATATAAAATCCAAAATTTTCTATGCTTAATATTTCTATTACCACTTGGTAAACCCATTGAAAAAAAAATATATATATATATATATATATACAGGGTGTTCAAAAAGTCCCGGTACGGGGGAATAACTCGAAAAGTAAGGGTCGGACAAAGAAACTTTTCGGACAAAAGTTGTAGGGCTTACTCCGAGCTTTTATCTCGTGACCTTGAATTTGACCTTGAAGTTGACCTTCAAGTGAATTTGAAGGTTAGGTCGACTTTTTTAAATGGGACCGCATACTTTTGACACCGGGAACGGAAAGAGCAGGAAATTTTACATTCGGATATAACATTGTCTGTACACTTCCTTGACTTTCTGATCAACATCGAGGTCAAATAATAAAAAAATTAAAAAGTCCCGATAAAGGCTAATAACTCAAACAGAAAGAGACAGAAAAACATTTTTGTCAAAAGTTATAGAGTTTATCTCTAACCATTATCTTGTGATGGAATTTGGTACAGCAGGATAGAGAAGGAACCCAGCCAGTTAAGTTAATTTAAAGCAGAAACCCAGCCGGTTAAGGTAAGGTAGAGAGAATCCCAGTCAGTTAAGGCAAGGTACAGAGTAACCCAGCCGGTTAAGGCAAGATACAGAGTAACCCAGCCGGTTAAGGCAAGGTACAGAGTAACCCAGCCGGTTAAGGCAAGGTACAGAGTAACCCAATTTTTAAGAAATTGTGGGATTTGAGGGGGGGGCACATCCACCCTTGGGGGAAGACTCTTCAAAATCTGACCTCAGATTCGTAATCAACGCCCCGCAACCTCCTAAGTGGTTAAAACAATACATTTATAAGTTAAAAAAACTAAGTAAATAAAAATAAGTAAAGATTAGCCTCTAACCCGAAATATGTATTAAAGACCAACAGGATTACCGCTAGAACCATCCGGTTTTGACGTTAATCCAGGATTTTTTATAGTGTGTCACTGAAGCTATAATTTCAAATTTTGTGTTTCTTTGCTTTTATTTTATGTAGTTTTGTTTGGACAAAAGTGAATTGTATGTATAATTATTGTAAAAGTTTTTTCAGAAACTAAAATTATTTTATTTCATTTTATTTTGAGTTACTCTTATTTAACATTTTTCTTGATTTTCGGAAATTTTGAAACTTATTTTTTCTTGTTTAAATTAAATTCCATCAAATCCTTGATTACGATTCTTTTTTCTAAAGCACAATGGTACATCTTAGTGAGCGAGAACGAATAAGTATTCTCATGATGAGAGGTTGGGGTGATAATCAAAGATCGTTGGAGACTGTACGGGTTTTATTTAATGAGACATTTGTAGATAGAGGTGAACCGATTTCAAAGAGTACTGTAAAGAGAACAATTGATCGTTTTAATGAAACAGGTAGTATTAAAAATCTTCCAAGATCGGGTCGTCCTGCAACAGCCACCAATGAGGAGAAACAATTGAATGTTGCACTATCAGTAATTGAAGATTGTCATAGTACAGTCAGAAAATTACATCAGCAACATAATGTCAGCGTTGGTTCGATTCACAATATTTTAACAAAAAAACTCAAGTTCCATCCATACAAAGTGACATTAATACATGAACTTAATGAAGATGATCCGGATAGGCGCATCGACTTCTGCGAGACTTTGATGAATCGAATAAATGCTGATAATAATTTTTCAAGACGTATTGTCTTTTCTGATGAAGCTACGTTTGAATTAAATGGTAATGTCAATAGACATAATATGAGATACTGGAGTAGTGAAAATCCCAACTGGGCGATCGATAGCAGATCTACTCAACACCCTCAAAAAGTCAATGTTTGGGCAGGTATCATTAATAACAGAATTGTTGGACCATTCTTTATTGACGGCAATCTAACTGCTGAAAAGTATGAGAGAATGTTAAGAGAGGATATCATTCCTGCTATTCAGGCAATCGTAGGTGATGACTTCGAACGTACCTGGTTTCAACACGATGGAGCTGCTCCTCATTATGGACACGATGTTCGAGCACACTTAAATAACGTATTCCGTACGAGATGGATTGGAAGAAGAGGATCGATAGAATGGCCAGCAAGATCACCCGATCTCACTCCGCTTGATTACTTTTTATGGGAATATTTGAAGAACAGAGTATATCAAAACAAACCTACAAGTGTCGAAGAACTGCAACAACGTATCAGGCAAGAGATAGAAAATATTGATCCACAACTGATTCAAAGTGCAATAAATACTTTTTATCACCGCTTAACACATTGTCAAAACGTTAATGGTGAACAGTTAGAACACTTGCTTTAAATACTTGTTAGTACTTACTACCTTGCCTTAAACATCTAGATTACTCTCTACCTCGCCTTAACCGGCTGGGTTACTCTGTACCTTGCCTTAACCGGCTGGGTTACTCTGTACCTTGCCTTAACCGGCTGGGTTACTCTATATCTCGCCTTAACCGGCTGGGTTACTCTGTACCTTGCCTTAACCGGCTGGATTACTCTGTACCTTGCCTTAACCGGCTGGGTTACTCTGTACCTTGCCTTAACCGGCTGGGTTACTCTATACCTTGCCTTAACCGGCTGGGTTACTCTGTACCTTGCCTTAACCGGCTGGGTTACTCTGTTCCTTGCCTTAACTGACTGGGATTCTCTCTACCTTACCTTAACCGGCTGGGTTTCTGCTTTAAATTACCTTAACTGGCTGGGTTCCTTCTCTACTCTGCTGTATCAAATTCCATATCACAAGATAATAGTTAGAGATAAGCTCTATAACTTTTGACAAAAATGTTTTTCTGTCTCTTTCTGTTTGAGTTATAGCCTTTATCGAGACTTTTTAATTTTTTTAATATTTGACCTCGATGTTGACCAGAAAGTCAAGGAAGTGTACAGACAAGGTTATATCCGAATGTAAAATTTCCTGCTCTTTCCGTTTCCGGTGTCAAAAGTATGCGGTCCCATTTAAAAAAGTCGACCTGACCTTCAAATTCACTTGAAGGTCAACGTCAAGGTCAAATTCAAGGTCACGAAATAAAAGCTCGGAGTAAGCCCTACAACTTTTGTCCGAAAAGTTTCTTTGTCCGACCCTTACTTTTCGAGTTATTCCCCCGTATCGGGACTTTTTGAACACCCTGTATATATACAGGGTGAGGCATCTAAAACAGGCCACCTGAATAACTCCGTTGGTAAGCCGAATATAAAAAAATTGTTCAGACAAAAGTTGTATGGTTTCAAGGGGGACATATGATGGTGTCATTAGTTTAATCTTGAAGAGCCACCCGAAGGTCACGTGAAGGTCAGCTCCAACTTTTCAAATGGGACACCTTATATGCTTTTGCATATTCTTGTAGCTCATCTCAAGAGCTTTCCAAAACACTACAATTATGTTAGTTTTCATTAAATACTTTCCAAGTTATGAGGCTTGAAATCATTTTTTAATTTTACATAAACCGTAAAATATCTTGTAAAATATTCATTTTTCGATTATTTTACCTTAATACTTTTATGTACAAAATAATGAGAAGAATCAACTGGTGTAAAGAAAACACATAATTGCTTCGAACAAAAAAATGTAATTTGCAATTAACAATTATATATACAGGGTGTGATGAAAAAACATTTGTCTGTAGTGTTTTGGAAAGCTCTCGAGATAAGCTACAAGAATATGTAATGAAAAATAGTGGGTTCAATTTAAGAAATTGAAGGTGACTTTTATGTGACCTTCAAATTACTTTCCAAGGTCAAACCAATGCTATCATATTATGTCCCCCTTCACACCCTACAATTTTTGTTTGAAACATTTCTTTCTGAAGAGTGCTGTTTTCGAGATATTCGAGTGTATTGATTAAAATGACTCACATATATATACAGGGTGTCCGAAATGTGTGGGAACACCTAAATATTTCGGAAAATAAGCATAATAGAGAAAAATGTTTCAAACAAAAGTTGTAAGGATACAAAGATCTATTTACTAATTTTATCAGTCTGACCTTGAGTGGCGTCCCTAAGGTCAGGTCAGGTCACGTCGATTTTTGCAAACGGAACACCCTATTTATCATACCAGAATTTGATAGCTGGTATCAAGAGTTTTCCAAAACACTACAGACAAATGTTTTTTCGTTAAGTACTTTTTGAGTTATAAGGCTTCAAAGTTTGCAGTACTTCGATATAAAATGCAAAATATCTCGTAAAATATTTAGTTTTCGGTAGTCTTACCCTAATATTTTTATGCACAGGATAATGAGACAAAACTATTGGTGCAAAGAAAACGTATGATTGTTTATAACAAAAAGTGCATTGCAAATTACACATTTTTTATTATAAACAATCATACGTTTTCTTTGCACCAATAGTTTTGTTTCATTATCCTGTGCATAAAAGTATTAGGGTAAGACTACCGAAAACTAAATATTTTACGAGATATTTTGCATTTTATATCAAAGTACTGCAAACTTTGAAGCCTTATAACTCAAAAAGTACTTAATGAAAAAACATTTGTCTGTAGTGTTTTGGAAAGCTCTTGATACCAGCTATCAAATTCTGGTATCATAAATAGGGTGTTCCGTTTGCAAAAATCGACGTGACCTTGACCTGACCTTAGAGGCGCCACTCAAGATCAGACTGATAAAATTAGTAAATAGATCTTTGTAAACCCTACAACTTTTGTTTGAAACATTTTTCTCTATTATGCTTATTTTCCGAAATATTTAGGTGTTCCCACACATTTCGGACACCCTGTATATATACAGTGTGTCCCATTTTAATCCATCAAGTCGAATATCTCGAAAACCAAACCCAGGAGAGAAAAATGTTTCCGACAAAAGTTGTTTGGTTTCGAGGGGGCCATAAGATGATACCATTGGTTTGATCTTGAAGTCATTTGAAGGTCACGTGAAGGTCACCTCAATTTTTTAAAATGGCACCTCCTATTTTTTATTAGATATTCTTGTAGCTGACCTCGAGAGCTTTCCAAAACACTATAATAAAATATTTTTTTATTGAGTATTTTTCGAGTTATGAGGCTTGAATAATTTCTTAATTCTACATAAATCATAAAATATCTAGTGAAATATTCATTTTTCGATTATTTTACCTTAATACTTTTATGCACAAAATAATGTGAGAAATCGATTGGTGTAAAGAAAACACATAGTTATTTTTAAGAAAAAATATGTATAATTTGCAATTAACAATTACATTTTTCTTTGAAACAACTATGTGTTTTTTTTTATACCAATTGATTTCTCTCATTATTTTGTACATAAAAGTATTAAGGCAAGATAATCGAAAAATGAATATTTTTCTAGATATATTACGGTTTATGTAAAATTAAGAAATGATTTCAAGCCTTATAACTCGAAAAGTACTCTATGAAAAAATATTTTATTATAGTGTTTTGGAAAGCTTTTGAGGTCAGCTACAAGAATATGTAATAAAAAATAGGAGGTGCCATTTAAAAAGATTGAGGTGACCTTCACGTGACCTTCAAATGACTCTTCAAAGTCAAACCAATGGTACCATCTTATAGCTCCCTCGAAACCAAACAACTTTTGTCTGAAACATTTTTCTCTCCCGAGCTTAGTTTTCGAGATATTCGACTGGATGGATTAAAATGGGACACCTTGTATATTGTGACGTTGCAGTCCTGTCGCGCGTCCATCCGCCCCGATAAGTTTAACGGGCCGAGCGGCCGCGCCAGAATCTGCATCGAGAGAACATTATCGAGCTCCACGGAGAGACGAACGATATTATTATGTTTTTCGCGTTTATTAATTTTATTTGTCATTTCTTTTGTATCGAGCGAATTTCAGGCAACCCGCAGGAGAAGATCAGGAGGGCTAGGAACGCATCGAGGGATCTTACGTCATGGCTGACGACACGGCGCTTCTCGACAGCCAGCAAGGGACGAAATAGCGCCTGAAAGGTCGAGTGACCAGACGCCAAAGAGGCAACATCGCCCCTTTTCGAGAAGGCACATCAAGGGACGGATAGGCGCTACCTCCCCCGCAGAGGCGAGAACGACAGCTGAGCCTCCATTGAAAATGGGCCCGCGACAGCGAAATTTTAATTCGAGGCCGTTGTGCGCCAGGCGCCGAAATACCTCGCATTTCGTGAAGCGCCAGGATCTCTCGCGTGCGGCGATATGATTGGCCGCGGGGCTGCGCACCCCTCTACGCGGTCATTGACGCCGCTATCGACCCGGGATGGAAAGATCCAGGGATGATTCCGGTGCGGGCGCTCGATAACAGTAGTCGCAATTTGTTGTCTTGTGAAAGTTTGTGAGAGAATCGCCGTTGTCGAGATGTCCGCCGAGGACGAAGCCGAGGACCATCTCCAGCGCTAGGAGAAGTATCGGTGAGGTTGCCCATCTTTTTATTGTGAGCCACATACGCGATTTGATCCGCCGGCCGGCCGTTCTGCCGTCGTCGCTATTTTCGTGTTTCGCGACCGCTCAGGTTCAGGATCGAGCCAGCGAGATTTTGATGAATTTTCGGGCGATCGGAGGCAAGCGACCGAGGAAGAGCGGACCATCGTATTGTAGGCATTAATTGATAAGGTAACGTTCGTCTCTCTCTCCGGGTCTCGGGGTATTCATTACGCATAGCTATCGACCGCCGAATATCGACCGCGTGCGCGAAGGATCGCGAAAAGCATACGCCGTCGTCGTGTCATGTCGTTGCCGCGTGAAATATTCCCGTAAATTATCTCAGGGCGATTTTTGTGTCTGATTTCGTGGATGTCCTCGTCGATTGTTAAGTATGCGTGTGGGTGTTTATTGTATTTTATCGTATGGTGTGCGTTAGAGTATTTGCGTCTTTGTCGCGCTTATTACGCCGTCGAATAGTGCGTAATAAATGGTAATTTGTGTCTGTCGAATTTATCGCGGTGCGAAATAATCGCCAAAGTCCGACCGAGAGTAAAATCTGAGCTGTTTGCGCGGAAGAAAGAGGCGAAACGCCGACAGAGAAAAATCTCCGGCCGCTGCCGGCTATCGAATATCGAAAATATCGTTCGCCTGTCGCATACGAGATCCGTCTTCGCAAAACTATTAGTTATTTCCGATCTCTGGTTAATTAGGCTGTTGAGTTATTAAGTTGTCGTTTAAATTTGCGAATTGGGAAATTGTGAAGAAAAGTCAGTAGCGATAAATCGTCGATTTGGTTGTCGAAATTACGATACCTTTTGAGTGAATATTATCCGCGAATATTTTCGTGACGAAAATCCTTTGTCTTTCGAGAAATATCGTTCCGTCCCGCAAACTCCGGCCATAAAAACGGGCTCGGATAAACAACAAGAATGTGTTAGCGGTCTCGTTTTCGGTTGTCGATTTCAAGCGAACATTTGCTTTGAATAAGGTCTTATTATTCGTGCCAAGATTAATTTGATTGTGTATTTCGCTTTGTATTTTCTTGAATTTATTGTGAACCGTTGTTTTCAAACTGATCTGTTATTCAAGTTTATTTTTACATTTTTCTTTTATATTATTTCTCTATTAATAAATTTGTTATATTTCTTTGTTAAAATCGCGTAATTTATTTGAGTGTTAGTTTCTTGTGGTTGTCGATACCCATTTTGTGTCTGTCGCATTTTGAATTAATGAAGTCTCGCATAATCAATTGACTTTCTTCCAAAACCCTTTCTTCCCCTCTACCGTTAGGCGAGCTAGTCGGCCCGTGGCGAAGCAGGCTATTATTTTTCGCGTTCTTTGGAGTTTCGTGGAAAAACTGATGCGTGAAAGACCGCAACTTGCGCCTAACTTATCGAGATATCGAAACGGCCTCCGCTACGCTGCGACTCGCGCGAGAACGCCCTCCATCCCGGTTCCTCTGAGCGCGAGTACATTAATTTCGCTATTTTTTTTTGACGGCGTTTTCGCTCCCCCGCGCACGATCCTCCGCAACATCTCGAGGAGTGTGTCGATTAATTTGAATTGAAGAAACGTCGCAATATATATATATATAATATATATATATACAGGGTTGGGCAAAAGTCCGGAAACGGTCAAATATCTCGAAAAGGATCAACTATAGCAAAAAATTGTAAATAGCAAAGTTGTAGGGCTTAAAAAAATGTACCTAATGATGACTAAAAATTTTACTTTGAGTGGAGGACGAAGATCATATAAAAGTCAAATTGAATTTTTTAAATGGAACTGCCTACTTTTTATTGCATATTCTTGTAGATTATCTCGAGAGCTTTCCAAAACACTATAATTAAGTACCTTTTTATTAAGTACTTTTTGAGTTATAAGGCTTGAAATAATTTCTTAATTTTACATAAACCATAAAATATCTAGTAAACCATTCATTTTTCGATTATCTTACCTTGATACTTTTATGTACAAAATAATGAGAGGAATCAATTGGTGTAAAGAGAACACATAGTTGTTGCATGGAATTGTTAATTGCAAATTACATATTTTTTCTTAGAAACAACTATGTGTTTTCTTTACACCTTCTTTACACTTTCTTTACTCCTTTCTTTTCGCCTTCTTTCTTCTAATTTTTAATCGGATACAACGCCGTCAAACACAGGATGGATATAAGATTTCCGCGCTCGGAGGAACAGGGATGAAGGGTGCTCGCGCGGGCCGCGGCGGTGCGGAGGCCGTTCGATATCTCGATAGGTTGGGCGCCAGATGCGGTCTTTCACGCATCAGTTTTTCGAAATTTTTAAACAGCGCGAAAGAGGATGGGCTGCTTCGCCACGGGCTGACTAGCTCGCCTAACGGTAGAGGGGAGGGGTTCTTAGAGCGAGTTACTTAATTATGCGGAGATTTCAATAATTCGAATTGCGAGAGACACAGAAACAGGTATCGACGACCACAGGGGACTAATATTCAAATAAATCACGCGAATTTAACCAGACAGTATTACAGATTTATTAATAGAAAAATAATAAGTAAGAGAAAAATATAAAAGTCCAATCGAAGGACAAATCAGATTGAAACGAGGTTCACAATACTTCGATTAAAGACAAGCAAATGAAATATAAAATACAATTAAAAATAACAGGAATAATGAGACGTGATTCACAGCAAAGGTTCGCTTGAGATAATTAATCGAAAAGAAAGCTAAGATTGTATAATAATGGTAAACAGAGTCAAATGCGCCAGGCTTTATAATTACGGTCAACCGACTCAAATGCGCGAAACTCTATTATTACGGAGAATAGCGATAACCGCACCAAATATTACAATTACTGAGAACCGTAAGAAGTGCGCGAGCTCTTGCAATTACGGAGAACGGAAAGAAGCGCGCGAGCGCTTACGATTTCGGAGAACCGAACGAGGCGCGCTATTACGAGTACGAAAAATAGAAAGAAATACGAGATCTTAGAATTATCGAAAATGGAAATGAACATTTGATACTTTATATTATTTAATTGCAGTAGCAGAGATAAACCAAGACGATGTAACCTACTGCAAGAACGGCAATCTCTAGTCGATCGGAACGCGGAATTCGCGTATCGCAACGATAAGGCGTTCCCGCCGGTGCACACACGGCACGGCGGGTGTCGACAGCTTACGCCTCCGACAGCCGATTATTCGCACGTCCGCGGTTAGCGGACTGCGAATCGCAAAAAAGAAAACGCACGTAGAGAGAGATGGTCGAGAATCGAGGCCCGCTTTGGTCGCGCAACTTCCGGTCCGCTGTCACAATTTCCAAGGTACTCATCAGTTTGCCGTTCAAGCTGTCGCGGAACTTTTCCCCTGGGGTGGTGATCGACAGCACTTACAATCGGTCGGAGTCGCTCCACTCCGACCAGCGATAGCCTCGAGTTAAAAATTCGGCACTAACGCGCGTCACACGGATAACGAAGAGGTGAACGAGTATATCGGGTGAGACCGATCGACGGATCGTTGTCACCCCTTGACTACGGTCGCACTCGACTTCTTTTCACTACCGCGAAATTTACACAAACGAAACACTAATCGCGACCGGCCAGAGGGGTCGACCCGCGAGCCGTATCCGTGGACGACGTACAAATTTTCGAAATAAAACTCAAGATAGCCGGGTGACCTCACCGTTGAACTCGTTTCTCGTTGCTTCCGCCAATTCGTCTTTTTCCGTGCCGAGCGTTCGCGATACTCTCTCTTAATTTTGCCGAAACTCTCGTAGAACAAGTCTCTTCATTCTCTCGGAATCGCCGTATTTATCCTTAACTAATCGCCCCGCACCCCATCGAGAGGGGTGATAGGCCCGTTCCCGCGCGCTCGGATTTTCGAGCGTGGCGCAAGGGCGCATCGTGCGCCCGCGGTCCCGCGCTTTCGACGGTCCGCTGTTCCGGCGCGTTTTTCAGCGCCAGGTGCTCGGGAAATCTCTCGTCGGGGTCGATTTGGCGGCCTTCATCCCTCTCCAGCGGAGGGCAGCGACTTTTGCGGATTTTTCCGAGAAGGTTTAGCCCCTCCGCGGGGTGCTTTCGGCGCCCGTCATTGCTGGCCGGCCCTGGGATGCTGGGCCGATGGACCGAAATTGTCCGAGGCTGCTCGAGTATCGCCGACCCTTGTTTTTCACGGCCACTGTTTTAATCGGTGATGATTCGGCAAGGCCGCTTTTCTTATAGGCTTCCAGGTTGTTCTTCGGTATCGCCGCCGATGATTTATTTCTCCCGAAATCATACAATTTAGACAAATGGGATTAAGAATAAAGCTTTTGTTTATAAACGAACGCGCTCGCCTCTCTGAAAATCCCGGCAGGGCTCTCGATTTCTCGACCGGCGCGGCCGCTCGGCTCACGTCACGCAGTCTTTTTGGCGGGTGGACGTCCGTCGTGACGGCAACGTCACATCCCCCCATGCCAAGAGTGAGCCCACCGGTTCCGGTCACCCAGCCATCCACCTGGTCCGCGAGTCGGTCCCGCTGGCGCGGAGGTACTTGGGTGGCCTGGATCTTCAAAGGGCGAGTCAGCACGAACACAATACAAATAAACACAATCTAATTTAATATGAAATAGGGGAATAGGCTACGCTTACCCATTGTCGTCACCTCGCCTCGCCGCGATTCTTGGGTGACGTCTACCGTTGCTTCGTCGTTTCCCGCGCTCTCGCGGAGGACATTTAAGACGATACACGAGGGCAGGAAGATGAAACAACGCATTCAAAGTTTGAGTCTCAACCTTTTTTTTTTTATTTGGCGTCGGGTGACGATGTTTACGTCGTTTCCGCGCGCGCGAATGCCATACAAAAAAATATAAATGAAAAAAATAATGGCTATCACGGAGGGTGTGGTCCTTTTGCGACAGCCGATACGAGAGAGCAAAAAAAAATAAAAAAAAATCGGACCTCCCCATTCGGGGGTCGACAGCCGCCCTTAGTAAGGGCGAGAACGCCGCGTGCTCTTTCGGGAGCGCTTAAGCGGGGAGGGTCCGGAGTGTCCCTTCCCCGGAATGTAGGGGCCCTGGGCCCGCCAGGCTCCTCCGCACTTCGGGCACGTTTTCACCGTGCAGCCCCCGCGCCCGCAGCGGTAACAATATTCGCGGGCAATTGGTAAGGGGCAGTCTCGCACCCGGTGCTCCCGGCTGCTCCCGCAATTCCAGCACCCGCGAGGTGGTCCCCTGATCGTGTCGCGGAAGCCGGGCTTCTTCGTCCATGTCGGGTCGCGCTCCAACGGGACGGTTTTAACGTCCCCCGGGACCGTTGGCGGTAGGTTTCCCTGCAGTTCCCGGTTTATTATTTCGAGCTTGCGCTCGATCTCCTCCCGCAGGGTTCCCGTCTGCGTCGGGCGATCGCGGCTTTCGACCCGGGCGGTTTGCGTGGCCGCCTCCACGCCCTCGAGCTCGGTCTGCGTGCTTGCGTCACGAGACGGCAGAATCTCGCGCACCACGGCTCCCCGCGTGGTGACTTGCTCGTCGCGCACTCGCTCCAGCTCACTCCCCAGGGCGGACCAGAATCCTGGACGAGCGTCGTTGATGGCCTCGAACAGGTCCTGGTTCTCTTCCAAGAACTCCTCCGACAGCATCTTTTGTTCGACAGCCTAAGGTAACGGAATAGGAACGTTATACGGTTTCAAATCTTTCACGTGAACCTTACCCAACGAACGATTATGGTCGTCAATCAATTCGTACACTACGGGTGACAGTACCTTTGAAATTGTGAACGGGCCGTGATATTTCGATGCTAATTTCGCCGCTATGCCTTGTGCGGCGGACGACAAGACGTGTTGCCGCTTCAATACGCGGTCTCCGACATTAAAACGCCTATCACGCTTTCGCAATTGTAATAGTGGGCCTGTTTCCGGTTGGCCGCCTCAAGATTCTCGACCACCAAGTCCCGTAGGCCCCGAATTTTCCCCATTCTCGCTCTCCAGTTCTCCGGAGAGGCCTCCTCTACTCCTGCCACCGCTTCCTGTCTATTCTTTTCGGTGTTCACCGGCTGGGGTTCCCTACCGAAAAGGAAGGCGGGGGTAGCCTGTAACGACGTATGAAACGCCGTGTTATATGCGAAACGAAACTCCACCAAATGTCGATCCCAATCTCGATGGTTGGCCTCGAGGCCGTGATCATTGTTTTTAACACCCGATTAACCCTTTCTACCGGGTTAGCTTGCGGGTGATACGGGGGTACGGTTGTATGCGTGATTCCGCTTTCCGCCGCGAACGCGCCCAACTCACGATTTACAAACTCCGTCCCGTTATCCGTCAACAATACCTTCGGCGCTCCCCACCGATTGATAATTAAATCTTCCAAAACCTCCCTAATTTTCTTTCCGTTGCCTTCCGCAACGGACAACATTCGATCCATTTCGTAAATAGATCCTATATCACTAAAATGTACGCGAAACCGTCCCTGCTCGGAGGGAACGGACCCATTATACCCGCGGCCACGACGGTCCATGGCGTTTCGATGATTCGCTGTCCCATTAACCCTGCCGGAACATCCTGCTCGACCTTGGTCCTCTGACACGTGTCGCATCGGCGGACATAATCTGCGACGTCACGGAACATACGCGGCCAAAAATACCGGATCGACAACCTCCTATACGTCTTCTTTACGCCTAGGTGACCAGCTTGCGCTGGGTTATGGGCCTCTCTAATAACTGCGGGGCGTGACTCCCTCGGTATCACTAATTTCCACTCATCTAGGCCGTCAACCACCTGTGACACGACAGCATTTGACTTGCGATAACCTATCCTCCACGATTTTCCAGCGCGGATATCTCTGCGGGTCTCCCCTAACCTCTCGCACTCGAGCTAGGTACCAATCATCCTGGATGATCGCGACAGCGCAACGTTCCTCCTCCGTCGATTCATACATTCGCGACAGCGCATCAGGGATGTGATGAAGAGCCTCCTTTCGATGCTCGATTGAATAATCGTACTCCAGCAACTCTAAAGCCCATCTGGCCAATCGGCCTATGGGGTTTTTCAGGTTATGTAACCAACGCAGACTACTATGATCGGTGATTACTTTAAAACTGTACCTTTCGAGATAAGGTCTAAACTTTTTGATAGACCACACGACAGCTAAACATTCCTGCTCGGTGGTGGAGTAGCGTTTCTCGGCCTCCGATAACGCTCTACTTGCGAATGCGATAACATGTTCTATTCCATCCGTTTCCTGAGCTAACACCGCGCCTAG
The DNA here is from genome assembly GCF_003227725.1 of Camponotus floridanus. Taxonomy (NCBI): domain Eukaryota; kingdom Metazoa; phylum Arthropoda; class Insecta; order Hymenoptera; family Formicidae; genus Camponotus; species Camponotus floridanus. The sequence goes on from NW_020229408.1 coordinate 80,202, forward strand.
TCCTACGGTACTTGCATCCGTTTGTAGGATGAAGGATCTGCTAAAGTCCGGACACGACAGCGTAGGGGGAGAGGAGATACTTCTCTATATTGCTTCGAAAGCAGTGACCTGTTCACCCCCCCACTCCCAAGTGACGTTCTTCCTCAGCAACCGAGTGAGCGGTTCTAAACGCGTCGCGCACTGCGGAATGAATCGTCTGTACCACGATGCCATGCCGATAAAACGTCGCAGTTGTCTGATATTTCTAGGCGGCGGGTAATCTATAATCGATTGTGTTTTGTCGGGGTCCACTCTGAGCCCCTCCCGTTGCATCAAAAAGCCCAAGTATTGAACTTGCGATCGGCAGAATTTACTTTTGTCGGGGTTAATCGTCAGACCCGCTTGGTTTATCCGGTCAAATACTCGTCCTAACCACTCCAGGTGATCCTCGAACGTTCTAGTAACGACCACAATGTCGTCGAGGTACGCAAAAGCGTGTGGCTCCATTTCTGGGCCTATCAATCGGTCTAATAGCCGTTGGAACGTGGCCGGCGCTCCCGTAAGACCATACGGCATTCGCTTGAAGTGAAATAGATCTTTTCCCGGTACGGTGAATGCTGTTAATTCTTTGCTCGATTCCTTCAATGGAATTTGGAAATACGCTTGACTAAGGTCAATTGTCGAGATATATTTTGCGGCCCGTAATTTGTCGAGTATCGCGTTCATATACGGCAGCGGATAAGCGTCTTTCTTAGATACGCTGTTTAATTTTCGAAAGTCTAAGCAAAACCTATAGCTTCCGCTTGGTTTTTTAATCATCACGATTGGACTCGACCATTCGCTCGTGGAGGGTTCTATTATATCCGCCGCTAACATCTTGTCGACCTCGGTATGGATAGCTTGCTGTATTCGCGGCACCGGATAGTAACGTTGTTTAATGGGCGCGTGACCGGCTATGTCTATTTTATGCGTGGTCAACGGAGTGGCTTCCGGTTTCTCTGGATCCCCCACTACACGCGATCTTATGAATTCCGACAGCCTCTGTTCCTCATTTTGCGACAGCTCACTAATCCCGCAGCACGTCATTGACTTTCGACCGGGTTGCGCATTTTGATTTCGTCAGTTGTTTGTTGGTCGTTGACTGGCCCTTTTTCTGCGACGCGTCCGGCTCTCCGGGCGGGTCCGGCGTATCAGAGTTTCTCGACGATTCGCGCAAACAAAAGTTTGAAGTCGGCCTTTGCGTTTCGAACGGACAGGTTATTTAGAATTCGTCCTGAAACGTCCATTCATTGCGCGAAAAATTTATCACCATTCCGAATTTCGCGAGAAAATCGAGGCCCAAGATACAGGTTAGCAACAGCGTGGGCAAGGCGTACGCGGTTAGCGTCCGCGTCCTTCCCCGAATACCCACCGGTACCTCAATTTCCCCCCATACCCGCATCGTCTGACCCGTTGCGGTGGTCACGCGGCACCCCCGCACCGGTTGGAACAGCCTCTTATCTCGAAGTAACTCCATTACTTCCGGTCCCAGGAAAGTCCTACTCGATCCCGAATCAATCAACGCGGTCACGTCAAAATCCCATAATTTAACCCGAAGATATAACAAAGAGGACGCGTCGCGACAGCCGAAAGTACTATACGAAAATTCACGCGTCGCTTCTTCGTTATCTTTCTTCTTAGCGGGGGTGTTCGCGGTTGACGGAGTTGGCTCCCCCTTTCTTCCCGACTCCCTTAAGCTTTTCCCTGACAATCGGGACAGTTGCGCAGCGTGACCTCCGCCCTTCCGCACCTATAACAGTGGAGGCGCGGAGCGGCCTCACAATTTCGCGAAAGATGGCCCGTGCCATCACAGTTCCAACACTTAGCGGCTGCCAAGCGCGGGTTAGCCGACGGCCCTGCCGCTCCCGTCGGGGCCTTCCCCTTTCTCGACACCCCCTTTTGTGTCGAGGCGTTGGCCTCGGTGCTCAGGGCGGCCAGCGGTTCGGTCGTTTTATGCCGACCGGCGTTTCGCGGGGGTTTGTACGCGAGATCCGGGAAACGCCGGAACAAAGACTTTTCTGGCAACGGGGGGGCTCGGTAGCGTTGGGTGGATTGATAACCGTCCTCCGCGCGCGTCGCCAGCATCTCGAGTGTATCGAGATCGGCAGCTTCCTCCCGGCGAACAACTATCTGTAGACGGGGTAGCATGTTTCGGAACGCGTTACTCACTTTCTCCTTCCCACTCCATGGAGGCAATAATTTATTGAAGAGGGCCTCCAAACATGTCAAATAATCGGCCACCGGCTCATGTTCGCCTTGGGTGCGCCGTATGATTTCGTCGCGAAGCGCGAACTGTAAATCGGGATCTCCGAATCGGGTTCTCCACGCATTCTTCAATTGATTCCACGAAGTGAACGAATCCTTCTTGCCCCGAAACCACGACAGCGCAATGCCGGTTAATACGAACGGCAGACAGCGTAGAATGTCCTCATCGGACATTGTTACTAGCTCGCGGCCCTCCTCAATCCGCGTTAAGAAGGCCTCGGCATCCTCCCCGCGAGTTCCCGAAAATTTTAGATTCCATTTTCTCATGACGTCATACGCGGCAGCGGCTGAACTCCGTCCCGCGGATCGCGAGGTCTCGTATCGCACCTGCGATGGTATGGCCTCCCCCATTGTCCCGTGCCCCGCGGGTGTGGGGCTGTCAGGACGCGCGTCCGCTCTCAGCGGTAACTCTAAATGTTCGTCACTCGACATCGTCCTTAGCAGGTGGGCGTCTCCCTGACCCGCGCGAACCCGCCGCACGTGACGCAGTAGCCAGTCTACTAATGAAAAATACCAACCCTCCGTCGGGAGTCCTCTACTCCGTAATTCGCGAATCAATTGTTCGTAAGTTAACTCGAAAATCCACACGTCCTCCGGGTTATCACTCGGCATGCGAAGAGGATTCACACAAAAAAAGAAAAGGAAAAGAAAAGACAGAAAACAGAAAGAAAAAAAATTTGGGGGGGGGAGTCCCCGAAATTGGATCTGACTAACGGAAGGACGAACACTAGACTCGTTAATCACGTTGCAAAATAAACTCAATTTATCTTAATGCCGCAAATAAGATCCTAAATTCGATAACAATAATCCAATATATTTGCTCAAGCCAACAATGATTGTATTTATTTATCGAGACGATCTCGATAATAATTTCCTGTTTATTTGTCAGGATCTCCTTGATAACAAAAACGCCAGATTTCTCCGAAATCTATCGTTCGTTTCGTTTATCACCTTCGAACGATGGTTCACTCTATTTGTAAGAAGTATCGTAATATAGATGTCAAGTTTTTCCCGGGTAGAAAAACTTAACGTCGAGATAATTCAAGAAATAATAACACAGAGGTATACGAACAATAATACACTCTGTAACAATAGCGAACAAACAGCACGAGATAGCGTTAAGGGAAAAAAAATAGATATATCGACAGCTCTAAGTAAATTGACAGTGAGTTCGACAGCAAATCCGAGAATAACACAAACTGTCGAAATAATACTCTCTTCGACTCCCGAATTTCTTATCCCTCGCGAATTACGTATTTTTCGTTGCAACTCGCTCTTAAGGGCCCCACGTTGGGCGCCAAATTTTGCAACGCTTTTCGCCTTCTTTCTTCTAATTTTTAATCGGATACAACGCCGTCAAACACAGGATGGATATAAGATTTCCGCGCTTGGAGGAACAGGGATGAAGGGTGCTCGCGCGGGCCGCGGCGGAGCGGAGGCCATTCGATAGGTTGGGCGCCCGATGCGGGTCTTTCACGCATCAGTTTTCCACGAAATTTTTAAACAGCGCGAAAGATGATGGCCTGCTTCGCCACGGGCTGACTAGCTCGCCTAACGGTAGAGGGGAGGAGTTCTTAGAGCGAGTCACTTAATTATGCGGAGATTTCAATAATTCGAATTGCGAGAGACACAGAAACGGGTATCGACGACCACAGGGGACTAATATTCAAATAAATCACGCGAATTTAACCAGACAATATAACAGATTTATTAATAGAAAAATAATAAATAAGAGAAAAATATAAAAGTCCAATCGAAGGACAAATCAGATTGAAACGAGGTTCACAATACTTCGATTAAAGACAAGCAAATGAAATATAAAATACAATTAAAAATAACAGGAATAATGAGACGTGATTCACAGCAAAGGTTCGCTTGAGATAACTAATCGAAAAGAAAGCTAAGACTGTATAATAATGGTAAACAGAGTCAAATGCGCCAGGCTTTATAATTACGGTCAACCGACTCGAATGCGCGAAACTCTATTATTACGGAGAATAGCGATAAGCGCACCGAACATTACAATTACTGAGAACCGTAAGAAGTGCGCGAGCTCTTGCAATTACGGAGAACGGAAAGAAGCGCGCGAGCGCTTACGATTTCGGAGAACCGAACGAGGCGCGCTATTACGAGTACGAAAAACAGAAAGAAATACGAGATCTTAGAATTATCAAAAACGGAAATGAACATTTGATACTTTATATTATTTAATTGCAGTAGCAGAGATAACGCCAAGACGATGTAANCAAACGCTCCTATACGCTTCTTTACGCCTAGGTGACCAGCTTGCGCTGGGTTATGGCCTCTCTAATAACTGCGGGGCGTGACTCCCTCGGTATCACTAATTTCCACTCATCTAGGCCGTCAACCACCTGTGACACGACAGCATTTGACTTGCCGATAACCTATCCTCCCACGATTTTCCAGCGCGGATATCTCTGCGGGTCTCCCTAACCTCTCGCACTCGAGCTAGGTACCAATCATCCTGGATGATCGCGACAGCGCAAAACGTTCCTCCTCCGTCGATTTCAATACATTCGCGAAGCGCATCAGGGATGTGATGAAGAGCCTCCTTTCGATGCTCGATTGAATAATCGTACTCCAGCAACTTCTAAAGCCCATCTGGCCAATCGGCCTATGGGTTTTTTCAGGTTATGTAACCAACGCAGACTACTATGATCGGTGATTACTTTAAAAACTGTCTTTCGAGATAAGGTCTAAACTTTTTGATAGACACACGACAGCTAAACATTCCTGCTCGGTGGTGGAGTAGCGTTTTCTCGCCTCCGATAACGCTCTACTATGCGAATGCGATAACATGTTCTATTCCCATCCGTTTCCTGAGCTAACACCGCGCCTAGTCCTACGGGACTTGCATCCGTTTGTAGGATGAAGGATCTGCTAAAGTCCGGACACGACAGCGTAGGGGAGAGGAGATACTTCTCTATATTGCTTCGAAAGCAGTGACCTGTTCACCCCCCCACTCCCAAGTGACGTTCTCTCTCAGCAACCGAGTTGAGCGGTTCTAAACGCGTCGCGCACTGCGGAATGAATCGTCTGTACCACGATGCCATGCCGATAAAACGTCGCAGTTGTCTGATATTTCTAGGCGGCGGGTAATCTATAATCGATTGTGTTTTGTCGGGGTCCACTCTGAGCCCCTCCCGTTGCATCAAAAAGCCCAAGTATTGAACTTGCGATCGGCAGAATTTACTTTTGTCGGGGTTAATCGTCAGACCCGCTTGGTTTATCCGGTCAAATACTCGTCCTAACCACTCCAGGTGATCCTCGAACGTTCTAGTAACGACCACAATGTCGTCGAGGTACGCAAAAGCGTGTGGCTCCATTTCTGGGCCTATCAATCGGTCTAATAGCCGTTGGAACGTGGCCGGCGCTCCCGTAAGACCATACGGCATTCGCTTGAAGTGAAATAGATCTTTTCCCGGTACGGTGAATGCTGTTAATTCTTTGCTCGATTCCTTCAATGGAATTTGGAAATACGCTTGACTAAGGTCAATTGTCGAGATATATTTTGCGGCCCGTAATTTGTCGAGTATCGCGTTCATATACGGCAGCGGATAAGCGTCTTTCTTAGATACGCTGTTTAATTTTCGAAAGTCTAAGCAAAACCTATAGCTTCCGCTTGGTTTTTTAATCATCACGATTGGACTCGACCATTCGCTCGTGGAGGGTTCTATTATATCCGCCGCTAACATCTTGTCGACCTCGGTATGGATAGCTTGCTGTATTCGCGGCACCGGATAGTAACGTTGTTTAATGGGCGCGTGACCGGCTATGTCTATTTTATGCGTGGTCAACGGAGTGGCTTCCGGTTTCTCTGGATCCCCCACTACACGCGATCTTATGAATTCCGACAGCCTCTGTTCCTCATTTTGCGACAGCTCACTAATCCCGCAGCACGTCATTGACTTTCGACCGGGTTGCGCATTTTGATTTCGTCAGTTGTTTGTTGGTCGTTGACTGGCCCTTTTTCTGCGACGCGTCCGGCTCTCCGGGCGGGTCCGGCGTATCAGAGTTTCTCGACGATTCGCGCAAACAAAAGTTTGAAGTCGGCCTTTGCGTTTCGAACGGACAGGTTATTTAGAATTCGTCCTGAAACGTCCATTCATTGCGCGAAAAATTTATCACCATTCCGAATTTCGCGAGAAAATCGAGGCCCAAGATACAGGTTAGCAACAGCGTGGGCAAGGCGTACGCGGTTAGCGTCCGCGTCCTTCCCCGAATACCCACCGGTACCTCAATTTCCCCCCATACCCGCATCGTCTGACCCGTTGCGGTGGTCACGCGGCACCCCCGCACCGGTTGGAACAGCCTCTTATCTCGAAGTAACTCCATTACTTCCGGTCCCAGGAAAGTCCCTGAACAATCACGGTCACGTCAAATCAAATAACCCGAAATAAACAAGAGACGCGTCCACGGATCAAAATCCCATGTTGTAACCCGGACGGATTTATCAAAGAAACGCGTCCAGCGTCGCTCGATTCAGTGTATCGAGATCGGCAGCTTCCTCCCGGCGAACAACTATCTTGTAGACGGGGGTTAGCATTGGTTTTCGGGAACGGCGTTACTCACTTTTTCCTTCCCCCACTCCATGATGAGAGGCAATAAATTTATTGAGAGAGGGGCCTTTCCCCCCCCAAACATGAGTCAAATAATCGGCCACCGGCTCATGTTCGCCTTGGGTGCGCCGTATGATTTCGTCGCGAAGCGCGAACTGTAAATCGGGATCTCCGAATCGGGTTCTCCACGCATTCTTCAATTGATTCCACGAAGTGAACGAATCCTTCTTGCCCCGAAACCACGACAGCGCAATGCCGGTTAATACGAACGGCAGACAGCGTAGAATGTCCTCATCGGACATTGTTACTAGCTCGCGGCCCTCCTCAATCCGCGTTAAGAAGGCCTCGGCATCCTCCCCGCGAGTTCCCGAAAATTTTAGATTCCATTTTCTCATGACGTCATACGCGGCAGCGGCTGAACTCCGTCCCGCGGATCGCGAGGTCTCGTATCGCACCTGCGATGGTATGGCCTCCCCCATTGTCCCGTGCCCCGCGGGTGTGGGGCTGTCAGGACGCGCGTCCGCTCTCAGCGGTAACTCTAAATGTTCGTCACTCGACATCGTCCTTAGCAGGTGGGCGTCTCCCTGACCCGCGCGAACCCGCCGCACGTGACGCAGTAGCCAGTCTACTAATGAAAAATACCAACCCTCCGTCGGGAGTCCTCTACTCCGTAATTCGCGAATCAATTGTTCGTAAGTTAACTCGAAAATCCACACGTCCTCCGGGTTATCACTCGGCATGCGAAGAGGATTCACACAAAAAAAGAAAAGGAAAAGAAAAGACAGAAAACAGAAAGAAAAAAAATTTGGGGGGGGGAGTCCCCGAAATTGGATCTGACTAACGGAAGGACGAACACTAGACTCGTTAATCACGTTGCAAAATAAACTCAATTTATCTTAATGCCGCAAATAAGATCCTAAATTTCGATAACAATAATCCAATATATTTGCTCAAGCCAACAATGATTGTATTTATTTATCGAGACGATCTCGATAATAATTTCCTGTTTATTTGTCAGGATCTCCTTGATAACAAAAACGCCAGATTTCTCCGAAATCTATCGTTCGTTTCGTTTATCACCTTCGAACGATGGTTCACTCTATTTGTAAGAAGTATCGTAATATAGATGTCAAGTTTTTCCCGGGTAGAAAAACTTAACGTCGAGATAATTCAAGAAATAATAACACAGAGGTATACGAACAATAATACACTCTGTAACAATAGCGAACAAACAGCACGAGATAGCGTTAAGGGAAAAAAAATAGATATATCGACAGCTCTAAGTAAATTGACAGTGAGTTCGACAGCAAATCCGAGAATAACACAAACTGTCGAAATAATACTCTCTTCGACTCCCGAATTTCTTATCCCTCGCGAATTACGTATTTTTCGTTGCAACTCGCTCTTAAGGGCCCCACGTTGGGCGCCAAATTTTGCAACGCTTTTCGCCTTCTTTCTTCTAATTTTTAATCGGATACAACGCCGTCAAACACAGGATGGATATAAGATTTCCGCGCTTGGAGGAACAGGGATGAAGGGTGCTCGCGCGGGCCGCGGCGGAGCGGAGGCCATTCGATAGGTTGGGCGCCCGATGCGGTCTTTCACGCATCAGTTTTCCACGAAATTTTTAAACAGCGCGAAAGATGATGGCCTGCTTCGCCACGGGCTGACTAGCTCGCCTAACGGTAGAGGGGAGGAGTTCTTAGAGCGAGTCACTTAATTATGCGGAGATTTCAATAATTCGAATTGCGAGAGACACAGAAACGGGTATCGACGACCACAGGGGACTAATATTCAAATAAATCACGCGAATTTAACCAGACAATATAACAGATTTATTAATAGAAAAATAATAAATAAGAGAAAAATATAAAAGTCCAATCGAAGGACAAATCAGATTGAAACGAGGTTCACAATACTTCGATTAAAGACAAGCAAATGAAATATAAAATACAATTAAAAATAACAGGAATAATGAGACGTGATTCACAGCAAAGGTTCGCTTGAGATAACTAATCGAAAAGAAAGCTAAGACTGTATAATAATGGTAAACAGAGTCAAATGCGCCAGGCTTTATAATTACGGTCAACCGACTCGAATGCGCGAAACTCTATTATTACGGAGAATAGCGATAAGCGCACCGAACATTACAATTACTGAGAACCGTAAGAAGTGCGCGAGCTCTTGCAATTACGGAGAACGGAAAGAAGCGCGCGAGCGCTTACGATTTCGGAGAACCGAACGAGGCGCGCTATTACGAGTACGAAAAACAGAAAGAAATACGAGATCTTAGAATTATCAAAAACGGAAATGAACATTTGATACTTTATATTATTTAATTGCAGTAGCAGAGATAACGCCAAGACGATGTAACCTACTGCAAGAACGGCAATCTCTAGTCGATCGGAACGCGGAATTCGCGTATCGCAACGATAAGGCGTTCCCGCCGGTGCACACACGGCACGGCGGGTGTCGACAGCTTACGCCTCCGACAGCCGATTATTCGCACGTCCGCGGTTAGCGGACTGCGAGTCGCAAAAAAGAAAACGCACGTAGAGAGAGATGGTCGAGAATCGAGGCCCGCTTTGGTCGCGCAACTTCTGGTCCGCTGTCACAATTTCCAAGGTACTCACCAGTTTGCCGCTCAAGCTGTCGCGGAACTTTTCCCCTGGGGTGGCGGTCGACAGCACTTACAATCGGTCGGAGTCGCTCCACTCCGACCGGCGATAGCCTCGAGTTAAAAATTCGGCACTAACGCGCGTCACACGGATAACGGAGAGGCGAACGAGTATATCGGGTGAAACCGATCGACGGATCACTGTCGCCCCTTGACTACGGTCGCACTCGACTTCTTTTCACTACCGCGAAATTTACACAAACGAAACACTAATCGCGACCGGCCAGAGGGATAGACCCGCGAGCCGTATCGGTGGACGACGTACAAATTTTCGAAATAAAACTCAAGATAGCCGGGTGACCTCACCGTTGAACTCGTCTCTCGTTGCCAATTCGTCTTTCTCCGTGCTGAGCGTTCGCGATATTCTCTCTTAATTTTCGCCGAAACTCTCGTAGAACAAGTCTCTTCATTCTCTCGGAATCGCCATATTTATCCTTAACTAATCGCCCCGCACCCCATCGAGAGGGGTGATAGGCCCGTTCCCGCGCGCTCGGATTTTCGAGCGTGGCGCAAGGGCGCATCGTGCGCCCGCGGTCCCGCGCTTCCGACGGTCCGCTGTTCCGGCGCGTTTTTCAGCGCCAACTGCTCGGGAAATCTCTCGTCAGGGTCGATCTTGGCCTTCGTCCCTCTCCAGCGGAGGGCAGCGACTTTTCCGGATTTTTCCGAGAAGGAGCCCCTTCGCGGGGTGCTTTCGGCGCCCGTCATTGCTGGCCGGCCCTGAGATGCTGGGCCGATGGACCGAAATTGTGCGAGGCTGCTCGAGTATCGCCGACCCTTGTTTTTCACGGCCACTGTTTTGATCGGTGATGATTCGGCAAGGCCGCTTTTCTTATAGGCTTCTAGGTTGTTCTTCGGTATCGCCGCCGATGATTTATTGCTCCCGAAATCATACAATTTAGACAAATAGTATTAAGAATAACGCTTTTGTTTATAAACGAACGCGCTCGCCTCTCTGAAAATCCCGGCGGGGCTCTCGATTTCTCGACCGGCGCGGCCGCTCGGCTCGCGTCACGCAGTCTTTTCGGCGGGTGGACGTCCGTCGTGACGGCAACGTTACAAAAAATATGTAATTTGCAATTAACAATTCCATATTTTTTCTTAAAAACAACTGTATGTTTTCTTTACACCGATTGATTCCTCTCATTATTTTGTACATAAAATTATTAAGGTAAAATAATCGAAAAATGAATATTTTACAAGATATTTTACGGTTTATGTAAAATTAAAAAATGATTTCAAGCCTCATAACTTGGAAAGTACTTAATGAAAACTAACTTAATTATAGTGTTTTGGAAAGCTCTTGAGATGAGCTACAAGAATATGCAAAAGCATATAGGGTGCCCCATTTAAAAAGTTGGAATTGACCTTCGCGTGTCCTTCAGGTGGCTCTTCAAGATCAAACTAATGACACCATCTTATGTCCCCCTTGAAACCATACAACTTTTGTCTAAAACATTTTGTTGTATCTCACCAACATTCCGAGATATTTTCCATTATAGATTAAAATGGTCCACCCTGTATATTGTGACATGACGCTTTTTGAGCTCCGTCACGATTACCCTGTCGAGGGGAAAACAAAGTGCGCGGGGTCGTCCCTCGCGCCTGAGAGGGAACCAAAAATTAACTATAATTCGATCATTTAGATTTATTTTAGCTTGAATGTAAGATCCGCGAATAAAGTGCGGCTGCTGTGCATGCGTGCGATACCGCCATTTGTATATGAAGATACAGCGAGATACCGAGAGGAGAAGAAGCTATACCGGAAGATACCGAAAATACTGCAAGAAAACAAAAGGTCATGTAATGAGATCCCGCACCGTAGCTATTCTTAATTCTGCAAAATATTAAAACCGAATAATTTCAGATTAAAAGACGGCAGAACATCCGGACGACGGAGCTGAAGACCACCTCCCAGGCGGCCGACTGGGGAATGAAGAAGATTCCGAAAAAGATGAGAATACGGCCTAGCCAGCCGGTCCCATCTCCAAGAATCAGAAATACCGTCAGAAACCGTCGCCCGTGGATTCTGGGTCCCTGCGTAAGGGCAACGCCGTCCAACAACTGTGACTCTGAAGGGGGCGGAGAATCAACCCCCGTTCATCCGAAAATTGATGGAATGCGCGGAAGATCGGCGCGGGATCCGAGGGCCTTGCGGACGCAGTTCATATTCTTCACTGTGCGGTGAGTCGTGAACCGACGAGGACGATCCCGGAGCACGACCCTAGTGTGAGCATAGACTAGACGATCGACGTGGAAGCCGCCACCGAAAACTGTAAGCCGCCGCACGGACAGTCTCTTGTTTTTTTCTCCAGGAAACAGCTGGCGTCAATTCCGTGTACCGTCGCAGGGCGACGGTCTTCTCGCACTATCGTCGAAGAAAGCCTGTGTGCTTATCTCGCGTTAGTTACCAGACGCCAGCTGACACCGAGGGTTGCGGATTTGTCCCTCTCAGTGTGTCCGTACCGCCAGTCACGTGCCGTATAGTAGAATTCTGTACCGTTTCGTATCGTCAAATCTTGTATCGTGCCGTTTTAATATCGTTTAGATTACCGTTGCATTCCGTGCCAAATTTAAGTCCTAGCGTGACGTGGCAATTTTGGCCGTTTCGTATCGTGTACCGAAAAGCGGGATTTACGCGGAAAATTTCTTCGCGAGCCAAGTTACCGTAAATGAGAAAACGGCTCCGCAAGAATATAATTCAACGCGAAATCTCGGCCGAAACATATTATCGTTATCGTTTTTTTTCCTTTCCTTGAGATTCTATTGTTCGAACATCGAGTCATTATTGCCGAGTATAAAAGGTCGCGATAAGACCGTTGAATAAAGTAAACATTTTCCGCATAAACATTCTTGGAGTTGCCGTTAAGCATAGCCTTTGTTTGCTGTCGAAAATATATTGTACAATATCATCGCCGATTACCGTAAGGGAAATTCGATTCGATTTATATCGAAATTTAGAAGGCCCGTCGGCCGGCAAAACTATATTAAAATTATATTCATTTGTGATCTATTAGTCAGCACTAGCCGTTATTAATTGTCTGCAGTGAAAGTTACCGTCAAATATTGTATAAAGTCTAATTCGATTTATCTCGAAATTCTACGTGAGGCTCGTGCCTCCAAGAGTGTTCCGTAATCGTACGCGTATGCTGTAGTCTGATCGATCTTCTTTTATAATTGATTACCGTTGATTATCGAAGGAAGATTAATCGATATTATATCGTAATCTGTTAGCGAGGCTAGTGCCTCTGCGTATATTCCGAAATCTGACGTAATTCGTTCTTGAGTTTTATCGAGTATTTCGCCGCTAATGATTAACTAATCTTTCTCATCACAATTCGTGAGATATTATGTTCGTTTCCGTATCGCTCTCATTGCCGTCTTAAAATCACACATTTTGAATAGTTCGTTATCCCTGTCATTATACTTGACCTTCGCGTCATCCGTTATAAATTGTAACTCTGTTTCGCAAACTCATCTTATAGATCGTTATCGTCCGAGATTTATCTGTTATTTCTTTTACTTTTTTTTGTATTTACTGAATCTTATATATCATAGTATTCTTGTTTCTGTTACATTATTTCTTCTGTATTATAACTGTTTAATATATTCTAAGTAATTGTAAGTAAGATTAACTCAGTGTCGATTGTTTCTCTCTCCCACACCTTATCTAGCGTTCTCTCTCTATATAAAATTCGCAAAGAACCTTGCCCCTCTACCACATACTGAGCTCTGGGTTACCGGATCTTGCCGTTACCGTATCGTTATCGTGGCGCGGAAATACCGCGCCTGGCGCGGTATTACCTTCTTAATTTCAGGAAATAAGTTACCGCATTATAAGTTACCGCACGCTACCGTAATTTGGAGATACCGCTTAAAACCTGATACCGTTAAATACCATATCGGCCAAAACTTGCACGCTACCCCTCGGGATCGGCGTTCTCGAGGTGGGCAACGGCGTCGCAATACATATATATATTGTCACGTCCGGCGATCTCATAGCTCCCTAGATCGCTAGATCTAGCAGAAATTTTTTCCTTTCTCACTATCCTCCATTCAATAAGCTACAAGCACAAACTAACATGAAACTAAGAGAGACACACTTATACGTCACCTATAATAAAATACTAATGTGAGAGAGAGATATATATATGAATCATTTATACGAGCGAGATAGACTTACATGTAATACTTAGGAAAGACAAAGACCGATATAAGGAAGTCCTTTTAAATATAAGCTTCTTTTATATAAAAATATATTGTAAAAAATGTCTAAAAGATTAAAGAGAATCTATTTATGTAAAAATCATGATAAACGACCAATATTTTAGATAATCAAATAATTATTGTAATTCTTGAAAAGGGTCATTTATCGTAATTTATTATAATGTATGTAAGACACGACCTTGCAAGCAATGCATTCGGAGAATCAACTAATACGTATTCCTAAAATACCTTTCTCTTAAAGACCACCCAAGAATTTCGCTAAAATCCGTTTCATAGCTAAAGAATTTGTTTAAAACTCCATCATAAATTACCCCTACCATTCAATTTTAAAAGAGTATAAAACTCTTCCAACAACGAAAGAAAAGATCAGTTCAGCTCAGTTCAACCTCATTCTTGTTCTCAAGCTTAGCTCAGTTTATTCTCATTTTCATTCTCATAGATTCACTCCAGACTTAAACTCACTCAGATTCTTATTTGTACTGTAAACCGCTAGACCAAGTCAAGTCAGAATAAAGAATTTAAATTTTAAACAAATTTAATCAGGTTTAGTAACAACCGCTGTTGTAACTACTGGTGTTATATGCCGTGTAAATCGTGCTTTACGCCGATGTTATTACACCATTTGTAGTAACGCTACTCCTGCTGAAGAAAAGGAGTAGACTTACAAATCCAGCTTTAAGAAGACGTGTAAACGCTACGAGAGTTATAACAATCGTATTGCCAACCTGAATAATCAAGTGACGAGTACTAGTATACAAAAACTGCCAATAAGTTAAAATAAACATGTAATTGCTATGTGATTGCTTGTATTGCTCCTTGCGTGTAAACAAACATCACTTTTAGGGAGTTATAACTACGATTGTTATTAAACCTGATTAACATTGCCGTGTAAACATACTCATTGTAGACGCTTAAGGCCTTTACACGTACAAAAATTTTAGTTGTAACCGTAAGATCATAAAACAACTGACCAACCACAGTTAATTATTATTTTATCGCCGAAAGAATACTCAACTACTCAACTGATTTGCCTGTTTTCTTACGGTTACGATTAAAATTTTTGTACGTGCGAAGGCTTTTAAGCATCTTCTATAATAAGATTTTAAGGCGTAAGACTTAAGAAATTGATCAATCACAGTTAGTATTCTCTACATACTTGACTGTGATTAATTAATTTCTTAAGTCTTACGCCTTAAAATCTCATTGTAGAAGACGCTTGACACGTCGTCTACATGGCGTAGGATTAAGGATTAAAGCAGTAACTTAAGGAATTGACCAATCACATTCAAGCATTAAAAGAATACTCGGACTGTGATTTATTGAGTTACAGCTTTAATCCATTAATTCTACTGCCGTTGTAGACGATGCTTTAGGGTCGTCCACAGTGCCGTAGATTAAGGTTGTGAGGCATAAGATTCAAGAAATTGACCAATCACAGTCAAATATTAAGAGAATACTCGACTGTGATTGGTCAATTTCTTGAGTTTTACGCCTTACAACCTTATGCTACGGCCATGGCATACGAACCTTTAATCCCGATTTACCACAGATTTAAGCCCTAAGCCTTAAGAAATTGTCCAATCACAGCCGAGCATTGTCTTCATAACCACGTTACGAAATTATTTTCAGTATACTGCAAATTCCATAGTGCACGTTACGTATATTATATATTTTCAGTATTGACAGTTAACTGGCAGCAATTTCGGAACACGGCCATACTTGACTGTGATTTGTCAATTTCTTGAGTCTTACGCCTTACAACCTTATGCTACGGTCATTGTAGACGACTCTTGAGGCATCGTCTACATTGAGATTTTAAGGAGACTTAAGGCGTAAGACTTAAGAAGTTGACCAATCATAATCGAATATTCTGTTAATACTTGACTGTAATTGGTCAATTTCTTAAACCTTACGCCTTAAGTCTCTTTAAAATTTCATTGTAGACGACGCTCAATGTAGCGTTTATAATAAGATTTTAAGTCGTAAGATAAAGAAATTGACCAATCACAGAATAGTATTAATGGAATATTCGATTGTGTTTGGTGAATTTCTTAATACAAACGCCTTAATATCTCATTGTAGATGACGCTTAAAGGCAATTCTACAGTGGCTGTAGCATAAGGTTGTAAGGCGAAAATTCAAGAAATTGACCAATCACAGTCAAATTTTAAGAGAATACTCGACTGTTATTAGTCAATTTCTTGAGTTTTACGCCTTACAACCTTATACAACGGCCATTGCAGACGAACTTTTAATCCCGATCTACAACAGATAATTTAAGCCCTAAACCTTAAGAATTTGACCAATCACAGCCGAGCATTCTCTTCATTAGCCGTGTTCCGAAATTGTTACCAGTACTGCAAATTCTATAGTGCACGTTACGTATATTATATATTTTCAGTGTTGGCAATAAACTGGCAGCAATTTCGGAACACGGCCATACTTGAATGTGATTGGTCAATTTCTCGAGTCTTACGCCTTACAACATTACACTACGGCCATTGTAGACGACTCTTGAATCGTCGTCTACACTGAGATTTTAAGGAAACTTAAGGCGTAAGACTTAAGAAATTGACCAATCACAATCGAATATTTTCTTAATACTTGACTTTAATTGGTCAATTTCTTAAATCTTACGACTTAAGTCTTGTTACGTCCTGGCAAGGTCGCGACTCTTTCGAGTGCTCGGACTATGCGCCGGACAGTGCCGTTATTTTAGGAGCTTGACTCCTACGGAATACCCAACGGCTAGGGTATCTGGACGATGGATTTCTACCTGCGGGGACGGACCGAAGGGCACGTACGTGTAAAATTTTCCCTATCGGCTAGTTACCGATCGTCGCCATGTTACAAACGAACTATTTATCGACTGATAGTGGTTGTCGACTCGAGAATCTTACCGATTGTTTGCCGATTATGGAAATCTCGCACGATAAAGCTGGCGGAGATCGTGCCGTCCACGAAGACCTTAATCGGATCGGGTAGAGAATAATAGTTTACACCTTGCCGTCTTAAATCTATTATAAAATTAATATAGGCCGAGGTACACTTGTCGCAATCGAAAGAAAAGAAATTCGCTAGGTTACGAGAGCAAGCTGTGCAATGAACACCGCTGTAGGTGGTACTGTCTATGGCAAGGTGAACGTTGAAATACGCATACAGGTCCTTAATGATATTATCCGAGTTTATAAAGCAAGAAGCGCAATAAGGTATTAGATGAGTTCGGTGTGCGAATCCGGAGATGTGTGTGCAGCGGATACTTCGAACCCTTCGGCGTACTTCGTCGCCGACGGTTTCGGGATTCATGTGGATATAGTCCAATTTAGTAAAGACGATGAGATTATGGCTTTATAAATTTATTTATAGTTAATAATTTACAAGATTGAAGGGAGATTGAACGCTTGCAGGACTAATATTATTGGAATGTAATATCTTTGGTTCCCTTGCTAGACGAGGGAAAACTCTGGGGTCAGGTAGCGGAGGTCTTGGGGTAATAAAATAGGGTTGCCGCGTCTGGGAGTAATAAAAGTGAAATCGAGTGGTCCCCTTTTGTTTCCGGTCTTCCTGTTTGAACGTGTTGAGTGCAGAATTCGTTATATGAAAGTTATTCTAGTATGATAGGTTGACCCGCAGTTCCCCAATGTTCGGGGGTGCTGGCCCCGTACGCGGTACAATACTTCCGCGCGGAGTTGGAGATACCGGGTTCTCCTCGGGTCTCCCGCTGCGTATTCCAAGGGTGGTAGAGACGGGCTGGTATCTATTACTTTCAGTTCACGCGGCCACGGAAAATACTCTATTGTCTTAATTCTGATGTCCTTCCTTAGGGTCTTAGGTTCTTTTATGGCAAGCCGCGAGTCGAAGTATGCTTCGTATTCAGGGTCGAAACCTATTCTTTCTGTTCCCACAAGTCGCTGTCCTCTTGGGTAACAGGGTCGTATTTGTAACGGTACGGCCTATCCCGTTCGCCACGGACTGGCTCGCCGGTGCCAAGATTCGGGAGTAGGTAGGAGAGTCAAGCGTACGAGTCCTCTTTTAGTAGTAAACAAGCCTTTATGGTAATATTTTATCCTAGGTCTTATCCTACGCGGAGCGCAACAAAACTTAGCCTACGGGTACGACTTATTCTACGCGGAGCTTATAACTAACTTATTCTACGCAAATACTTATCTTTCTAGCTTAGCCTACGGACGATTACAGTTAACTTAGCCTAGACGGTCGGTCGCGG